>NC_079168.1:81345439-81400439 GCF_947568905.1 Ostrea edulis
GAAGTCGTTCAGGAGTGGATGGATAGATAGATAGATAGGTAGGACATTAATGATGTCCATTTCAAGACTATAAAAGTGAGAGTTTAGGCATATTTACACAAGAACACCCATCTAGGCATTATCTGGGTAATGTTGTCTTTGGCGTAGGTTCTAATTATCAGTAGAAAATAATACGTCATTTGTCATTTTCACTAAATGGATTGAAAATGTAGAAAGTAATATGTTCATCTTAATCTTTTGTCACATTCACTGAAGTGTTTTTGAGTTTTAAACAAAGTGAACACATTCTGATAAACAATTTTAAGACATGGAAGTTATGAATCACTTGTTTCACACATTCAGAAAAGTAACTTTACAACATAAAGTTTATAAATTACTCATGAATATTATAAATAGGATTTTTTTTAAAAAAAATATCAATGAAATGTACATCGTATTTGATTAAAACACACATCTTTTATCAATAACAAAAACTGGTGAAATATTCTTTGCATGCAAGGTGACAATAAAATAAAATCAATGGCTGAATGCTCATGCACTGCCGTGTGTACCCAGAGAACAGAATACTTACATCATGTACATGATCGTATATATATATTGTACAGTAGGTTAACCGTAATATCTTTGTATGTTGGAACTCTCCAACTTAGAATAAAAGTCAACACATAGTAATAACAAAAAATTCAACTTGACCAACTCATCCATTAATACTGTAGATTCCTTATTTTGCTGGAGTATTTAATTTGGTGAAATGACTCGTATACGTCAAATCATGTGAAAATGAATTCAAATGTCGTCTGTTAATCAAAAGTTCTTGCATGTTTTTAACAATGGAAAAATAAAAGCAAGTAATTTTATTCTGTGAGGGATGCCTCTCGTGAAATTATGCAATAATAAATTCCTCGTGTAAATTTAGCAATCTACAGTACATTGTACAGTTTTTAACCTCTTGTTGAATTTAGCACTGCTTAAAAAAAATAAAGGAATGTAATTAGTGGACCATCACTGTTCCTAGAATATACACAAATTAATAGGGCTGAAACGATATGCTCCCTTCACGATACAATACATATTGCAACACTTATGCAACAATTCAGTTCTTTTAATATGATACAATTTACAGAAGAAACCAAAAACATTGAAGAAAAATTTAATTACCAAGATTCAAAATCATAATTTTAAAAGCAAAATGTACCCAAATTGCCAAATGGTAACATGCCCGTTGACTCTGTGGTTCAGACTGATCAAGTTCATTATCATTTTCATCAGCCTCTAGGCTAACAACAGTCTGATCGTTATTCGACGCTACAGTTTGTCCCTCATGCAGGTAAAAATAATAAGTATGGGCTAAGCCTGATGTATTTTACTGAACCTGTTTGTAATCAACGTATCGAACCAAAAATCGAGACAAAGAATCGAACATTGAATCCAGCATTTATATTGAACAGTATCGATATTTCGGTGAATCGTTTCAGCCCTACAAATTAAAACTTTGTGTATCTTTATGAATGGTAGCTTTGGTACTACCAGGTATCTGAAATAATATTCCAAGATAGATCTTTACTAGCAAATTAGGTATAGCATATACCAAATTCCAAATTTTTTATCTGATATAGTTGAAAACGAACATGCTAAAATACAGAGTTTTTGAAAATTGTCAATCCAAGGGTTTTGTTCATTTACAAATCCTGCAGACCTGTATATGGTAAGAAGTGACAGTAAAATTCATAGTTTGTTGGGCTGCAGTCTTCGACGTTAACCGGTGGCCAGATGCCCGAGGCCAGTAAAATTGGGATCGGGCTTCTAAAAATATTTAACCCAGGAGTCCGGAGGGCCTGTAAATGTTCTATTGTATGTTTTGTATATATTACAAATATAGCGTGAGATTGACTCAGACTTTGTCATGACTTACATGTAGCAATGAAATTTCGCATTGAAAAATGATCAACCATCCTGCCTTTTATGAAGTATAGGGAGGCACAGCACTGGAAGTTAATGTAAATATATAGTATGTGCATATATAAAAATTACATGCACATACTATATATTTACATTAACTTCCAATGTCCGTGTTGGGATTCTCGTGGGGTTTCGGATTAGAATAGGTGCTCAGTACCCCCTTGCTTGTCGTAAGAGGCGACTAATGGGGCGGTCCTTCGGATGAGACGGCAAAAACCAAGGTCCCGTGTCACAGTAGGTTTGGCACGATAAAGATCCCTTCCTGCTCGATGGCCATAAGCGCCGAGCATAGGCCTAAATTATGTAGCCCTTCACCAGCAGTGGCGACGTCTCCATATGAGAGAAATATTTTCAACAGGGACGTAAAATAATATTCAACCCGTGTAGGGAGGGGGCTCGTCATTGAAATTCCAAACCTCACAAGCGTATTTCACAATCACAACCATCAGATCCAAATAAATTTTTTAAAAAACCCAGTAGTACAAGGAGCAATCTAATTAAAATTAGATCTTTGATCCGCTCATGCAATCGCTACACAAAGTAGTGTAGCGATTGCATGAGCGGATCAAAGATCTAATTTTAATTAGATTGTACAAGGAGAAAAAAAGATCGAAAAGTTAAGCCCCATTGGACCGAGGGTGGGCATTTGCTGAGATTTAATTCAGAAGAAAACAATGTTTTGTACGTGGTGTATACAAAACACAGTAGAACATGAGCTTCTGATGTCATCTGTTGAAAAATAAAATAAGATATAATAATGTCAGTTGTTCTTCAACTATGGTCATCTGGATATGTATTTTCCTACAGTAGAACATGCTTGTACCTTGCAAATGACAAGTGGTCGAATTAGAAAAAAAACATTTTGGGCCATTAAAATATTGTTCGGGCTTGCAAAATTATTATACTGGGAGGACCGAAGGACCTGTGCTTCACAAAGTTTTTCGTGAAGACTGGGGCTGAAACGATTCATCGAAAAATCGATGCTGTTCAATATATAAATGTTGGTTTCAATTTTTGATTCATTGAAAATATTGAATCGAGGCATAAATATTGCAATATGTATTGTATTGGGAAGGGGGCGAATCGTTTCAGCCCTAATAGTTTGGACTGATAACTTTTTTCAAATCAAAAGTCTGGTATGCAAACATTAGATTCCAAAAATAGGACTGAAACAATATATCAAAATATCGCTACTGTTCAATATAAATGCTTGATTTAATATTTGATTCATTGCCTTGATCTATTGGTTGGATAGGTTTTTCAAATCATGAACAGAAAAATATTAATGACAAACGAGTTTTTGTCAACTGAAGTGCATCATTTAATGCCAAATGGATATCAATCTGTTTATTTCACAGAGGAATTCCAGGTTAAGCTTTAATTTCAAACACAGAAAGATACCACACTTTTTCAAGATATGAAGAACATTAATCCCTTCCTTTCATTTACGCCTGTAAGAACGTGAGAAATGAAGAAAACTTATGATCTACTTTCTTCACGTGGCTTTTCACGTTGCTATACCGGAAATGTAAACAAGAAGTGTAAATACCGGAGTCGGACATGAAAATTTCCCGCAAACCACAAGTTCTGCAAAATAAAAAAAATCAGGGCGGGCCAATTTTTGAGGGGTGGGCAGGTATGATAATCTATCAATTAAGTTGAGTTGGTCTTATGGACAAAATAAAAACTGTTCAGACTGTTGTTAGTTGCGAGTCTGATGAAAACAATGATGCACTTAAACAGTTTAAACTACAGAACCCTTTGGAATCTTGCCGTTTAGCAGTTTGAAAACACTTTGCTTAAAAATTGAGACTGAATCTTGGTATTAATTAAATGTTTTCTTTGACATTATTTTTTGTTTCTTCTATAAAATGTGTTGCAGTGAAAATATTGCATCATGGTATAAGTATTGCAATACATATCATACCGTGTGTGTGTGTTGTATTGTATCAGCCCTATTTAAACACTGAAAAGTACAAACATACCAAAGGCATCATGCCCCAAATCACTGACCACTAACCGTAGCATAGAAAATGAAACACTTCTAGAAATAGATAAAATTTGCTATAAAATATAGCAACAAGATGTATATTCTTATTTCACTATAGAATAGAATATGTTCATTTCTAATTCAGAGCTAGCTGCAATAATGTATCCCTCTCCATTTGGGGGGGGGGGGGGGATGGCTACAACTCCTTAGGATCTCCGTAATAGTGCAAATGCAGGGGTGTTTCACTCCCGCAACATTTTCGATCATTCTAAACATTTGCTGACCTTTTTTTACGTAAATAAAACGATATTCTATGTTTCTTATTTATTATATAAATTTACAACCTGCAACTTACGTTTTGTGAGACTCTATTCTACCATTTTCAACAATTTTGATACATTTCAATTTCTTGATTCATATTTGTGCACCATGTTTGTTGTACTGAAGTTCAACTTCCGATTGTCAAGTTATTTGCATATGCCATAAGTAATAACAAGGTCTATTTCATATAGGTTCGTTAAGAAAAGGTTTTGTGCTTTGAAATTTGAATGTAATATGCAGACTAACATAATAAAGGGGGAACGTTATAACGGGGTTCCACTGTATAAGGTAGTGTTTACATCAATGGACAAGTACTGAGAAGAAAGGTATTTCATCAGTTTTGAAAAGGTTTAAATCGAATACCAAGTCAAAAAATGAACAGCAGAGTGTAAATTCTTTCTGCAACAATATGATTTTCCTTTCTTTCTCAGAATGGCTCAAGTAACTACATTTTCACAAAGATTGTCAATGCTTAGGTGATAACAAGCATGGCGGAGCAGACAAAGAATTTTGCATGCTGTACATGATACTCAATGAAAAACACCTTTATTAGACATGCCCAAGCACAAAGTTGGTACTCTTTTTGGTGTAAACAACATTTGGGACTAATACATGGAGCTTATTATCGGTTATTCATAAAATTATTTTGCACCTTTACGGAGATCCTATGGAATCAAAGCTCTATCCTGAAAATGTCTGAATCAAAAAAATTGGAGAGGGCTACATCATTGCAGCTAATTCAGAGCCCAAAAAGGACAAGGTAGGACAAATCATAAATATAGGAGAAAAAGATATACCTTAAATTCAAAGGATAATTTTGTACTACACTCATACAACCAAAAATGCAAGAAATAATTTACAGTAGAAAAAAGGAATTTTCTACCTTGTTATAGTAAAAGAATGATTAATGAAGCAATAATTACACACACACTTACATATATAGATAAATATACCGAGTATTTAATAGTAAACTATTATTGCCTGCACGGAAAAGGAAACGCACTTTTAAGATTTTATAATGTCAGGAAATGAAATCTAGATTTTCAACAGTCACCGACATTTATGAAATACCAATTTATGAATGTACATGCAGAGTTGGCGAAAGACACCGGCCCACCGGCGATCCCCAGTAGATTTCCTCCATGTCCGACAAATTATGGCACCTCGCCGGACACCTTGTCCGGTAGATTTTTCAGAATAAACTAGTAAAATACTAAAAAAAAATTGATGCATTACTTCTCAGAAGTTGTTATTTTTATATGATAATGTTAAAAATTTGAAAAGTATTACGGTGGTTTTTGGGGGGGGGGGGGGGGGTCAAAACAATATATCGGAAATTTCAATTTTGGTGTCTATGCGTCGGTTACGCAGGGCTCGAAATTAACATATGCCAGTCAGTCTGTGAGTGGTTAAAAGTCTGGCGGACTGACTAACATTTGTTTCAGTCAGTCCGATGGGACTGGTTAATTTTCTAAAGCATCATTTTGGAAAATATACTTATGAAATTTTATACACACATTTGGCATGCTTCGATCTGTAGATATAACAGATGAATCGGATTGGTAAATAGAAATCCCCTATTTAAGTGTTACAATATTATCTGAGGCATATTGAGTTCAATTCATTCTACTAACATTAACAAAATATATATGTTTAATTATTTCTGGAAAACTGTTGGACTGGTAAATTTTTCTGCGGACTGGTTGAAATTATACCCCATCAGTCCGGCTGGACTGGAGACTTTAAAAGTAAGCTTCAAGCCCTGTTACGTATATCCGGTATCGAGATTTGGCGCGGCATGTTACATGTGCCATGATGTGTCTGTAAAAAGAAAGTCACCGCCGAAAGCTGATACTGATAGCACAAAAGAGAAGAACAAAAAGTGTAGGAAGTTCAATCCACAGTGGATTAAAGAAAGACAGTGGTTAAGGTATGACGATGATGTGCATTTAATGTTTTGTGTGCCGTGCACGAGCTTTGTCGAGTCAAAGAGAAACCGAACTCAATATCCAAACAGTTTCGTTAAAGGTTGTTCTAATTTCAAAACAAGTGCACTCGCTGATCACGAGGCTTCAAGACTCCATCAGGATGCAGTCGAGTTTGGAAATGCATTAGCAAAACCGACAGAGACGGTAGCAAGACAAACACTGAAATGCTTGAACGAACACAAACGAAAACAATTGGAAATACTATTTAGAAATGTGCATGCTCTTGTGAAAAATAACCGCCCATTATCAGACATTAAATGGATGACAGAGCTGGACAAGGCAAAGGGGATAGACTGCAGTGAAACATATGCCAATAGAAAATCAGGAACTGTATTTCTAGCATGAAAGCAACAAAGTGTCAGACTTAGTTAAAACCGCCAAGTTTTATAGTCTGAGTATGGATGGTACTACAGATGAGGGCTGCGTTGAACATTTTATTGCTACATACAGTGAAGTATTTAATTGATGCATGTTAATTAAAAATGCATTTTACATATGTTGATGTTTTTCTATTGGGTCCGGCAATTTTAAGTGTGTCCTGTAGTTTTCGTTACTTTTTAGCAATCTATAGGACACTGTGTCCGACAGATTTCGAGCGCTTTCACCAACTCTGTACATGTCACACTGTCAACACCCAGAAATTTCTTATTACCTGCGAAAATTTATTGTGAATTTAGTTTATGTTGCAGCAGTGTGCAATTGTCGTTAAATGGGGCTACTTGCCAGTGGTCACATTATCCAGCTGACCAGCTGCAGCACTTTGCAATTCATTACAACTAGTCTGTGCAGATGAACTCTAAGTCAAGATTACTATGTTGTGCAACCATAATGGACTCCTCATCTTCACCTACTAGTCATTTGTTCTGATACAATTTATTTTAATGTTATTAATAGTGTTTAGAGCAATATGGATTTTACACTTTACAAAATAAAATTTATCATTATTTTATATTAAGAGTATCATGGATTTCAATTTTAGAGAGATATGGTCAGTTGCTGGAATGATGAGGAACACAAAACATTGAAAATTTGGAAAATCATGTTTTGTAAAGACAATACTTGCTAAGGCTGCTAAGGACAGAGACCTACTCCAGACATCACACTTGATCGATTTGAGGTTAAGAGGGGTACAGATAACACATTGAAATACACTACTGCTACTTGTCTTAATAGTCCACTACAGGTTCAACATGAAAAGCTGTGGTTTTACTAAAAGTAATGCCTTTTTCAATACATGTAAACCAGCTAACTAACATTCATGAAACACAAACAATTATAAATATATATATAACATATACATGTAATTTGCAAATTTACATGTTATAATCAGATATCATCTATAAGTATTTTCAAATGCAAACTTTTTTCATGATCAGTATGGTGTGAATAAAGATGTACTTGAATGCAAACATATATGTATGCTAACATTACACATAGCTTAGTATTAAATAGTGAATATTTCCCCTTACCAAAATCAACAAACTCGGAGATGTTTTTCTCTCTCCGCAGTGTAGAGTTGCAGCATTCATCATAGAGGACAACGAGGGCGTCCAGGAGGGTCTCCACACTTAGTGCCTGGCCATTGCTGTTTTGAATCCCTCCCACATACAAGTTACTCAGTTTTCTCAATCTCTCCTCTGCAGACATCATAATGACGAGAGAGCTTCTGTAAACCGTAATGAATCAAAATTTCGAGAGCAGACTGCACTCATACCTTGTTTTCTACACACAAGGTATGGTCTTTTCTTACTTCAATTACTATAATTAAACATTTTGTTATCCTAAACTATATAATTATTAATCTGTTTTTTATGGGGATCCTGTCAAAACAGTACTTCATACTTCCGATTCTAAAACGTCAAAATACACACAGTCCTTAATCGAATATTTTGTCACCAACACCAGTTTACAGACTGATTCCGCGGAGTTTTACTGCGATTCTATGGCAGCTTTTTATGATTGCATCCCTTCGATTTGAAAGTAAATACACCCTCCTTTTATCGAGACGTTCATTCTTTCGGATGTCAACATGGCCGACGAAATTGCATTGTGGGAATTGATACGCAGGCGTGTGACGTCATTATTTATTTTATTACACATTCCAGCATCTCTGCTTAAAAACGAATGTTTATTACAATTCCAAAAACGATTGACTTATATTATTATTTTTTGGAAATAAATTCGTTCGAAAGCTTTGGAAGCCAGGCCATGCAACGTATATATAACATCAATATATACAAACAATCAGTAGGCGGATCCAAACATTTTTCCTTAGAGAGCTTGTTATACATGCGGATCTAAAGGGAACATGGTATTATAATTGTAACAGTCCTTTGTTTCTCAGGTATAGAGTCCTGATATATAAAAAAAAATTCTTTTGTAGACACAATATTGAGAGGATTCTGTAGACATGATACGGGATTATATTTGTTTTTGTATATGATATTTTTAATACTTTTTTTCTTATAGCCTATATGTTTGTCAGTAAATAAAAAAAAAACGTTTTTATGGAAAAATAAAATTTGAACATTTTTATCTCAAATCGTTTTCATGCCTCTTTAATGTAATATTTCATATCTGTGTATCACTTAGGCCAGAACTTAACTGCTTTGTGAACAAACATTTACTAAATCTTGCTTCATTACTTAATTACCATTTAATTTTACTATGGCGCGTAAAACGTTCAATATGATATAAATCCTGAGTTATAATCTTGATTTATATTCGATAATTATGATATTTATATGCGAAAATCTTTTTGCATATTCGATAATCTTGATATTCATATGCGAAATTTTTAAATATGCGATAAATCTTGATATTCATATGCGAAATTTTTAAATATGCGATAAATCTTGATTTATATTCGATAATTTTGTTATTCATATTCAATAAATTTTGATTTATATTAGATAATCTTGTTCAAATTATCGATTATAAATAACAAGATTATCGAATATAAATCAAAGTTTATTGAAAATAGATATCAAGATTAGACTGTAAATCAAGATTTATCGAATACGAATAACAAGATTATCACATACATCCATGTATAAATCAAAAACAAAACAAAAAAATTCAAATATGAACAACAAAATTATCGAATATAAATCAAGATTTACGCATATAGAACATCAAGATTATCGAATTTAAATCAAGATTTGTATAATATTGTAACGTTTTACACGTCAAACTCATTTATGTTTGAGAATATAGATAAAAAACATAAAGATAATACGAAATCTTTGTCCATACATTGGGTGTTTAATTGACCCTATGATCACAGAATATAATCTGGCGACATGGAGTAATATATACATGTTATTGACTCAATGAATAATATCTGTTATAAATATAGAGGTATCATAAATTGATGACATAAATTATTTCAATAGGTTACAAGTTTTAAAACTTATTGTGCAAATTATTGTTTGATTTCTGATTGTGTAATTTATAATACATGTACAGGTATATAGAGGGGAAATTATAATTATATTGAAATTGCATTGTTCAAGGGCCTTTTAAAAAACAATTGAATTACAAGAAAATAGCAGTTGTGGACAGGTCATTGCTATCAAAACTCAGGTATACTGGGCTTCCTCAAGATCTAAAGAATGGCTGTAGATACTGGCTGTTATTGTTATCAAAACACCTCTCTGGGGTAGCCCCAGACCACAGTGTCTGCAGATGTCACTCCACCTGAGATCTATTGTTAAATGTTTGATTGGCAGGCAGCTTACAATTTGGGGGTGTCAACTTAAAATTGGGTCTTTAAAATCATACGCAAAAGGTGTTAAACTTTTATTGAATGAAAATTTAGGAAATACAAATGATATTAACGCAAAGAAAATTAAAAAACACGCTCTCAGATTTTTATATTTGCTTGTTCAATTTTAAAAATTGAGTCAGCGACAGTCACGTATGTTACAAAATTAGGGTATCTTCGCTTCCTACCAAGTTTATAAGTAAAGGGGAAATAAAAAGTATACCATGCCTAGGGAGGCTATGGGTCCATACGTGTATAGCACACAAAATATATTATTTGATATAGCTTAATTTCTAATAAAGTGCCGGCGACATCGATTGCATGCTTTTATTGACTTTGAGTGTGTGTCCACGGGGTCGGGTGGGGGTTCAGATTAGAATCACAGGGGCTAATATAGATATTTATGGTTACAATGAGTTTCGGGTCAAAACGGGCTTAGCCCCTGTGATTAGAATAGGTCCTCAGTACCCCTTGCTTGTCGTAATAGGCGACTACATGGGGCGGTCCTTCGGATGAGACCACAAAACCGAGGCCCCGTGTCACAGCAGACCTGTGTGGCACGAGAAAGATCCCTCAGGCCGTATATAGTAAGCGCCGAGCATAGGCCTTTAGCAGCCCTTCACCGGCAATGTTGACGTCTCCATGAGTGAAACGTTAAACAAGATAAAATCAATCGCGGGCGACTATTGTTAACTTCATTAGATAAGATTCGTCAATTTCATGATAAGACTCGTTTACCTTTTTCAGATGTTTTTCACACAATGTCAACTGTGACGTTACTTATCAACTGTATTACCCATTGTGACGTCATAGTACTTTTCACTCGAATCACGCTCGCCCTTTTCCGTAAGGTATAATATATTATAATAAAAATATCACAAAGCCGACTAGTTTCTTCAACTCTTTTCTTCAGGAGTATGCTATCATATACGAAGGATTTTTTTGGCATCCCTCTTTCTATGATTTACATAATTACCGATGATTTATATATGTTACAATTTCATTCAGTTTAATTAGCCTATATGCTAGGATTCGAAGTATTGATATCAATAAAGTTGTGAGATCAAACTTAACAAAACTTAAAAATCTCGTCACACTTTCTAGAAATTTGGTAAACTTGAAAACGAAAGAATCTCGATATTGTAATTTTTGCAAATATGTCCATAGTAGAAATAAGCTTCTTTCTGTATAAACTGTCTTTACTGTTCTCTGGGTCCAAAATTGTAATAAACTTTTTATCTGATCACAGTACAGTTTAGAGGAGGAGTACCGTTTTATTTACGACTGTTCTATATAGAAAGATATAAGAGATGAAATTACCTAAACACATAAAACATTTGTTGCACATTTACCAATTTTAACTGTATGACAGAAATTCACTGTAGAGTTAGATAAGAAACTGTGAATATTTACACGAGTGCTTTGAAATACGCTCCAGAAGTACAGCATGAACTGTACAACTCTATAGTCTATCATAATAGGTTACGCTGATGTGTACACGGAGCCGGGTGACTATAGTTAATTTCATGACAAGACCCTTACCTTTTTCAGATGTTTTTCGCACAATGTCAACTATGACGTTACTTATCAACTGCATTACCCATTGTGACGTCATAGTACTTTTCACTCGAATCATGCTTGTTCCGTAACGTATCAATTATAATAATTATAATAAAAATTCCACAAAGCCGATTAGAGTATACTCGACTAGTTTCTTCAATTCTTCAGGGGTTTGATATTATATATGAAGGATTTGTTTGGCATCTTTCTTTCTATTGTTTATATAATTACCGATGATTTATGTTACAATTTTGTCCATACCCGATATTTAATTATATACTAGGATTAGTATTGATATCAATAAAGTTGTTAGACCAAACTTAACAAAACTTAGAATCTCGTCACACCTTTTAGGTGTCCATAGTAGAAATAAGCTTCTTTCTGTATACACTTTACTGTTCTCTGGGTGGCTCAAAATTGTAATAAACTTTTTATCTGACCACAGTACAGTTTAGAAGAGGAATAGTGTTTTATTTATGACTGTTCTATTTAGAAAGATATAAAAGAAAAATATTACTCAAACATATGAAACATTTGTTGCACATTTACCAATTTTAACTGTATAAAAGGAATTCACTCTACGGTTAGAAAAAACAACAAACATTTGTAAATATTTCCACGAGTGCTTTGAAATACGCGTTAGAAGTACATTATAACCTGTACATCTATAGTCTATACTAATAGGTTACATACAGTATAACCTGTACAGCTATAGTCTATACTAATATGTTATGTACAGTATAACCTGTACAGCTATAGTTTATACTAATAGATTATGTACAGTATAACCTGTACAGCTATATTCTATACTAATAGGTTACGTACAGTATAACCTGTACAGCTATAGTCTATACTAATAGGTTACATACAGTATAACCTGTACATCTATAGTCTATACTAATAGGTTACATACAGTATAACCTGTACAGCTATAGTCTATACTAATAGGTTACATACAGTATAACCTGTACAGCTATAGTCTATACTAATAGGTTATGTACAGTATAACCTGTACAGCTATATTCTATACTAATAGGTTACGTACAGTATAACCTGTACAGCTATAGTCTATACTAATAGGTTACATACAGTATAACCTGTACATCTATAGTCTATACTAATAGGTTACATACAGTATAACCTGTACAGCTATAGTCTATACTAATAGGTTACATACAGTATAACCTGTACAGCTATAGTCTATACTAATAGGTTATGTACAGTATAACCCGTACAGCTATAGTCTATACTAATAGGTTACATACAGTATAACCTGTACAGCTATAGTCTATACTAATAGGTTATGTACAGTATAACCCGTACAGCTATAGTTTATACTAATATGTTACATACATTATAACCTGTACAGCTATAGTCTATGCTAATAGGTTATGTACAGTATAACCCGTACAGCTATAGTTTATACTAATAGGTTATGTACAGTATAACCTGTACAGCTATAGTCTATACTAATAGGTTACATACAGTATAACCTGTACATCTATAGTCTATACTAATAGGTTATGTACAGTATAACCTGTACAGCTATAGTCTATACTAATAGGTTATGTACAGTATAACCTGTACAGCTATAGTCTATGCTAATAGGTTATGTACAGTATAACCTGTACAGCTATAGTCTATACTAATAGGTTACATACAGTATAACCTGTACATCTATAGTCTATACTAATAGGTTACATACAGTATAACCTGTACAGCTATAGTCTATACTAATAGGTTACATACAGTATAACCTGTACAGCTATAGTCTATACTAATAGGTTATGTACAGTATAACCCGTACAGCTATAGTCTATACTAATAGGTTACATACAGTATAACCTGTACAGCTATAGTCTATACTAATAGGTTATGTACAGTATAACCTGTACAGCTATAGTCTATGCTAATAGGTTATGTACAGTATAACCCGTACAGCTATATTCTATACTAATAGGTTATGTACAGTATAACCTGTACAGCTATAGTCTATACTAATAGGTTACATACAGTATAACCTGTACATCTATAGTCTATACTAATAGGTTACATACAGTATAACCTGTACAGCTATAGTCTATACTAATAGGTTACATACAGTATAACCTGTACAGCTATAGTCTATACTAATAGGTTATGTACAGTATAACCCGTACAGCTATAGTCTATACTAATAGGTTACATACAGTATAACCTGTACAGCTATAGTCTATACTAATAGGTTATGTACAGTATAACCTGTACAGCTATAGTCTATGCTAATAGGTTATGTACAGTATAACCCGTACAGCTATATTCTATACTAATAGGTTATGTACAGTATAACCTGTACAGCTATAGTCTATACTAATATGTTACATACAGTATAACCCGTACAGCTATAGTCTATACTAATATGTTACATACAGTATAACCTGTACATCTATAGTCTATACTAATATGTTACATACAGTATAACCTGTACAGCTATAGTTTATACTAATAGGTTATGTACAGTATAACCTGTACAGCTATAGTCTGCACTAATAGGTTACGTACAGCAAGAGCAAGAAGTGGAAAGGAAGCCCCTTTTTTGGACAATAAACTTTTTTACGGTACGTGCAAAGACTGTTACATATTGTAGTACATACAAGGTTTGATTCATTGCCAACCCGTAATTTTGTGGAATTAGTTAAAGACAGTTGAAACATCAGTGGATACAATCTGAGGAAACCTGTGTATATATAGACTCCTATTATACTGTATACCTGTGTATATATAGTAGACTCCTATTATACTATATACCTGTGTATATATATAGACTCCTATTATACTATATACCTGTGTATATATAGCAGACTCCTATTATACTATATACCTGTATATATATATAGACTCCTATTATACTATATACCTGTGTATATATAGTAGACTCCTATTATACTATATACCTGTATATATATATAGACTCCTATTATACTATATACCTGTGTATATATAGACTCCTATTATACTATATACCTGTTTATTATATACCCATCAATGTATCGTTCGTTGATACTGTGGATTTCACAGCGTGTGATCCGGTTTTCCAGATCACCACACTGTGGTTTTCTGATTCCGTATCAGTATCCTCTGAAACTGATGCCGTAACAATGACGTCACAATGCAACAACGCAACGTTATTTGTGGAAATATTGACCGCGTCACAAACGAAACTGCGTACACAAAACATAATTTCATGGTATGTCTGTGTTTCTGATAATTTGGATAACACTTAGTATCTTATAAATGTGGATTTAAAATGCATAAGAGGGTATATAATAAATCTATCATTACTACAGTAACTTGATCCAAAGAGTTGGATCACGTCTCGTTGACAGGCGCGGATCATCAGATCAAACTCGACGCTTCGCATCTCGTGTGATCTAATGATCCGCGCCTGTCAACTCGACGTGATCCGACTCTTCGGATCAGGTGTACTGTAGTAATAATACATATGTATATATAGTAGACTCCTATTATACTATATACACAAGTTTGCTCAGATTGCATCAAAACTGGGGGGAAACATAAGTTTGAAACAATGAATTGAATCACAACCACTACCACACACAATCTAGGACTTTTAAGCTTGGGTTGAATTAAACCTTTCATGTTTTTTTTTTCTCATAGAAAGTTCGGGGGGGGGGGATCTTGGATCCGCGCATGGGGAATATCTGTGCGGATCTAATAGGGATTATAAACTGGAGATGCATCCTACCACAGTTATTTTCTTAACCGAGAGTCATTTTAGGGTCTACAACGTCCATTATTGACCGGCAAAAGTAACATATTGCAAGGGTCGCATGCATCACAAGTGATGTAGAAGAGTAAAATAAAATACCCTTGACCACCTGAAATACGCCAGTCTTAGACACGTGGGTAACAGTACACATACCTTGATTACAATGACATTTCACGTGTGCTTACCTGTAAGACTTGTGGTCCTGTCTTTCATTCAAACGGGACATTTGTTGTACGGTAGGGAGTTCTCATAAATAGTTTCCCAGGACATATGAAAGTTGAAGATAACGAACAGTGATCAATCTCATGACTCCTTTAAGGAACACAAAACAGAGAGTTGTGCAAACACGGACCTTTGGATATATCAGAGGTGGGGTCAGGTGTCTGGGAGAAGCAATCATCCCCTGTCGACCGGCCACACCCGCCGTGAGTCCTATATCTTGATCAGGTAAATGGAGTAATACGTAGTCACAATCAGCGTGTAAAGAACGACCTAACAATAGGCATGAAACACGTCAGACAGCATTTGACCCAATGACAGGTTGTTATGGCAATTTAGATCATTACATATAACGACCGTTGAACTTGCGAAAAGCTTACTTTAAACGAGGGTGTTGAAACCCTGTAACATCAACTTGTCTGTCGGTAGCCTGCCTCGATTTAAAAACTGATCATACGCAGAACAAGCTCTTGCGTATTGAATCAGTTGTGAGATATAAACACCATATGCAGGTGATGATGGAATATTGCTACATAGATATGGGAAGTTGACGATGGAGAAGCTTATCTCATCCCGTTTATCATAAAGTTTAGTTGTTAGTTTGCCGTTAATATCTACTTTCAATAAAATATCGTAGAAGTATGAAACAGAAGTGGGTGACTCGGTGGTGTCTTTTATTTTCAGTTCACAGGGATATATCGACTCGACATATGAATGAAAATGATTATTGTTAATAGATAAAACGCCATCGATATATCTAAATGTCGAGTTGAAAGCCATAATAAGAGACTGTTTCTTCTCAAGTAGAAGCTTTTCAATAAACTCTGCTTCATAAGAATATAACAAGAGGTTCATGGGCCTCATCGCTCACCCGAGTCACCTTGCCCCATATTTAAAGATCCCCCCTACATATTCGCATGTAAAACTTTAATCCCTATTGTGGTCCCAACCTACCCCCCGGGGGCATGATTTTTACAAACTTCAACCTGCACTATGTCAGGAAGCTTTCATGTAAATGTAAACTTTTTAGCCCAATGGTTCTTGAGAGGAAGATCTTTAATGTTTTTTCCCTATATATTTGTGTGTAAAACTTTGATCCCCTTACGTGGCCCCCTCCTACCCCCGGGGGCTATGCTTTTAACAAACTTGAAATTGCACTATGTCAGGTAGCCGTCATGTAATTTTGTACTTTCCTGGCTCAGTGGTTCTTGAGATTTTCAAAGATTTTACCTACCGTGTAAATATTCGCATGTAAAAATTGGATCCCCTGTCGTGGCCTCAATGCACATCCGGGGGTCATGGTTTTAACAAATTTCAATCTGCACTATGTCAGGAAGCTGTCATGTAACTTTTAGCTCTTCTGGCCCAGTGGATCTTGGGAAGATTTTTAAATTGCCCCACCCTATTTTTGCATTTTTGTGATTATCTCCCCTTTGAAGGAGCATGGCCCTTCATTTGAACAAACTTGAAAGCCCTTCACCCAAGGATGCTTTTTGTCCAAGTTTGGTTGAAATTGGCCCAGTGGTTCTGGAGGAGAAGTCGAAAATGTAAACAGTTTACAGACGGACAACTCAGCTCAGGTGAGCTAAAAACGAACATATATTAAAGGCTTCATAAGGTGTATATATCTATCTAACAAATAAGGACACATTTACTTGGTTGGTGATTAATGAAGACAAACCAGTAATTGTCAAATTGAGTGAATATTTAGTGCAAACTTTCAGAAAAAGAAGTGATGCTTTAAAACTGCAAAAATCATAGTTTATTATTCATATATTGGTATAATACTGATACTGTCCATCTACTTGTATATATTATATAAATATTGCATGTAGTTGAGGGTAACATTGAAAATTTTCACCCCGAGAAAACCATTGTCAACCGAGGCGTAGCCGAGGTTGACAATGGTTTCTCGAGGGGTGAAAATTTCAATGTTACCCTCAACTACATGCAATATTTGTTTTATTATACTGAATGTTATGTAAACTGGAAAGCAGAAAAACTTACGTCTGTTGACATTTGATCAATCACTGTCATGCGATATTTCGTATTTCGATGCGGGTACTCGCGTTTATTACAAACGCTCAAACGACGTCGTCTAGCAATCTACGGCGAACCGTACGCGCATAAATTTGACGCATGTGATAATTTTTTATAATATCACCCGTTGTCAAGTACTGTTACCCGTTGCTAGATACTATCACCCTGGGGCGCGTGTTTTTTTGTTCTCAGAGGGTAACAATATGTTTTTTCAAATGCTTCTCGACCAATCAGGTTCGAGTATTTTACATGAAAGTATAATAAACATGATTAGCAACTCATATATGTATGTACTTGTTTCCCCAACATGCTGCATCCACACGCAGTTTGCAGTCTCTGTAACCTGTAGTTAATGTTGTAAACTTTCTTTCTTTTTTGAATTTCCTTCTTTATAAAATGTCTTACTGTTATGCCCTCTGGGCCCAAAATTGGAATAAACTTATCTTATTGATTGATTGAATATTGTTTAACAGTCGGTATGAAACTCGAGAATATTTCACTCATATGGAGATGTCACCACTGCCGGTGAAGGGTTGCAAAATTTAGGTCTATGCTTGGCGCTTATGGCTATTGAGCAGGGAGGGGTCTTTATCGTGCCACACAGGTCTGCTGTGACACGGGACCTAGGGTTTTGCGGTCTCATCCGAAGGACCGCCCCATTTAGTCGTCTCTTCCGACAAGCAAGGGGTACTGAGGACTTATTCTAACCCGGATCCCCATGGGATCATAAGGTGTATATAACAGCCCTCACATGGCATATATAACAGGCTTTACACAATGAAAGGTGAAAAAACGAACAGTGATCAATTTCATAACTCCTATAAGCAATACAAAATAGAGTTGGGCAAACACGGACCCCTGGATATACGGTACCAGAGGTGGGATCGGGTGCCAAGGAGGAGTAAACATTCCCCGTTCGACCGGTCACACCCGCCGTGAGCCATATATCTTGATCAGGTAAACGGAGTTATCCATAGTCAAAATTGGTGTGCCAAGAACGGTCTAACAATCGGTATGAAACAAGCCAGACAGTATTTGACCCAATGATACGTTGCATTGGCAAACTAGATCGTTATAACGATCATAGAATTTGCTGAAACCCCTGTAACATCAGCTTGTTTGTCAGTAGCCTGCCTCGATTTAAAAACTTATCATACGCAGAACAAGCTCTTGTTTATCGAATCAGTTGAGAGATATAAACACCATATGCAGGTGAACGTGAAACATTGCCACATAAGTATGGGAAGTTGACGATGGAGAAGCCAGGGGCGGATCCAGGAATTGCGGTTACGGGGGGCGCCACTTAATGAGGCAGTGGGTCCAGCCCCCGGATTTTACAGATTTTATAGGCCTTAAAATATGTCTCCTATTTAGTCATTTGTACTATTTTCGATCATTTTAATAAGGTGAAATTAATAAAATGACAAATTTTAAGGTTTTTTTTGGAAGAAAATTAAGTTCTCCCAATAAAGTAAGCAAGAAATCAAAAGATTTTGTCATTTACTTCTCCTGGAGTGGAAGAAATTATTTTTCCGAAACAAGATACCGCGATTTACCTTAAATTTGAATGTTTGGGGGGGGGGGGGGGGGGGGGGGCTGCTCCCCCTCTAAATCCGCCACTGGAAGCTAATATCATCCCGTTTATCATAAAGTTGATTTGTTAGTTTGCCGTTAATGTCTATTTTCAATACAATAGCCAAGTATGAAGCAGAAGTGGATGACTCTGTGGTGTCTTTTGGGATTACAGGGATATATCATATCGACATATGAATGAAAATTAGCATTGTTAATAGATAAAACGTCATCGATATATCCAAATGTCGCATTGAAAGCGAAAGCAAGAGATTTTTTCTTCTCACAAGTGTTTGAATAAATCCTGTTTCATATGAATATAAAAACAGGTCAGCTAACAAAGGAGCACAATTCGTGCCCATGGGAATTCCAACAGACTGTTGGAAGACCTGATCACCAAAGATCACGAAGATGTTGTCAATGAGGAAATCTAGCATATGTACCGGGGTATAATGGGCTGTACATGCATATATTATAGGATTTACAGAACACACATTACAGGTTTTACAGGGTATATATTACGGGTATAACGGGCTGTACATGCATATATTATAGGATTTACAGAACACACATTACAGGTTTTACAGGGTATATATTACGGGCTTTACAGAATGTATATTACACGGGTTTTACAGAATATATATTACAGTCTTTACAGAACATATATTGCAGGTTTTACAGGACATATATTACAGGCTTTACAGAATGTATATTACAGACTTTACATAGCAGGGTATACCTTACGGGTTTTACAGAACATATGTTACAGGCTTCACAGAATATATATTATACACTTTACATAGTATATGTTACAGGCTTTACAAAGCATGTATAACAGCCTTTACTGGACACATATTTCACAGAGCATATATTACAGGCTCCACAGGGCATACAGGCACAGATTCAGCTTTCTTCGCCAGGGGGTGTCCAAAAGGCCGGGAGTCTGGAAACTCTACTGTAGACATTTGCAATTGGTTGCCGTCCGTCGTGCGTTAACAATTGAACATTTTAAACTTCCTCTTAATAGTTACCAGTCCAATTCTTTTCAAATTTGGTATGAAGCATCATTGGGACAAGGGGATATAAATTGTAAATTTCAGGATTCCAGCTCCCCTGAGACCTTAGGGGCAGGGCAAAAACTGCCCAAAATTGACCAACTTTAAAAAAATCTTCTTCTCAAGAACCACATGCATATAAGAAAAACTAAATGCATGGTGATGTAGAGCAGGAAGGCCTCTACCAAATCGTAAATTTCATGATCCCCAGGGTAGGGGTTCTGACTTGGTACATAGTGTTTATGTATAAAACACTTAAATAGCACCTTCTTTAGTGCTATTGATACTAAATTGAAAGTAAATAGACATTTAGAAAGAACAGATAGTCTTTTACCAAAACTGTAAATTTGATGATACCAGGGGTAAGGGTTTTTGTATCAGAGTGGAGCCAAAAAAGTAAATTATTAAATGTGTGAACAATAGACATTTTTAACTTCTTGATGACTATCATTCCAATTCTTTTCAAATTTAGTATGAAACATATTTGGAATAAGGGGAACATAATGTAAATTTCAGGATTCCTGCAGCCCTGGGGCCTTGGGGGCAGGGCAAAAACTGCCCAATTTTCAAAAATCTTCTCAAGAACCGCACATGTGTAAGAAAAACTAAATGCATGGTCATGGAGAGCAGGAAGGCCTCTACCAAAATTGTAAATTTCATGATCCCCGGGGTAGGGGTTCTGACCCCAGGGCGGGGCCAAGCTTGTTATATAGTGCTAAATGGATAGAGTGTCTATGTGTAAAACACTTGAATAACATCTTCTTTAGTGTGGTTGATACTATATAAACACTAAATAGATATCTAGAAAGAACAGATAGTCCTTTACCAAAATTGTAAATTAATGATCCCAGGGGTAGGGTTTTTTGCATCAGGGTGGGGCCAAAATGGTCAGTTATTAAATGTGTAAACAATAGACATTTTTAACTTCTTCTTGATAACTTTCATTCCAATTCTTTTCATATTTGATATGAAGCATCTTTAGAACAAGGGGAACATAAATTGTAAATTTCTTGATCCCCGGGGTAGGGGTTCTGACCCCAGGGTGGGGCCAAACTTGGTATATAGTGCTAAATGGATAGAGTAGGTAGTCTTTTACCAAATTTGTAAATTTGATTTTCTCCAGAGTAAGGGTTCTGACACCATGGTGGGGCCAAACTTAGTATATAGTATGTATGTGTAAGTTTGCTGATATTGTATAAAATCTAAATGCATACTTAGGAATAGCAGAAAAGGATGTACAAAAAATGGTGAATTTCATAACCCAGGGTTATGACTTAAGGATGATTCCAAATTAGTCATATATTTTGATGTTTTAATGTTAATACACCTATTATTTAAAGCCTTTCATCAGTATACCGGTATGCACTTTTGAGGGCAGTGAAGTTTTAAGAACACATCTTGTTTATACTGTTGCTGAACATTAGAATTTAGCTTAGATATTCAGAACAGAATTTTTTTTCTATATTTCATAGCCCATGGAAGTAGTGATACCTTTTCACTAGTATTCAGGTGACCGATTAGGCCTGTGGGCCTCTTATTATATATTCATTTCTGATAATAAATATTAATATTATTTAACATAATAAGTTACAGTTCTAAGCACTGCCCACCTAATTATTGATCTATTTCATACATAATCCCCAACATTATGCCGAATCATCCTTAACAAATCACTGTCGACTTTTGAAATATTAAGGGACCGATCTCAAGTACATCCTGATAAACACGACATGGTTTAGATTATCATAGTGTCGTCATAAATCGATTGATTAATGTTTAACGTCCCTCTCGAAAATATTTCACTCGCATGGAGACGTCACCATAGTCTGGCGCATGCCTGACCCAATTTCCGCTAATGTAGCGTAGCGGAAATTGGGTCAGGGCCAGACTAACGTCACCATTGCCGGTGAAGGGCTGCAAAGATTAGGCCTATGCTCGGCGCTTAAGGCCTTTGAGCAGGGAGGGATCTTCATCGTGCCACATCTACTGTGACACGGGACCTCGGTTTTAGCGGTATCTTCCGATGGGCCACCACATTTAGTCGCCTCTTATGACAACCAGGGGGTGCTGAGGACCTATTCTAACCCGGATCCCCACGGGAATCATAAATCGAGATGTTAATAAACCCGGTGTGGTTTGTTTTCCTCTCTCATCTTTCACTCCCCATCTAAATTGGTAAATAAAAATATATATACCATATCATAACATTATGTTTATAGTAAAGTAGATATATTTTTCATTTACCCATTCAGATGGAGAGTGCCTATGTTTTTGTATTTCTGTTTACAACTGCACATTTCTATCGAGTACTTTTTGTTTGCGAGGTATGTTTTTCTTCTTATGTATTATGTCATGTTTTGTTCTGATCAGTTATAAACTTGCTGATCGAGACAGGGTTTAGATCTGTCATATTTCTCAAATTTCTAAGACATGTCATAGATAATATACATCGCTGACCTAGGAAGATGTCAGATTGCCAGCTACCCAATCCATTTATGTATGTTGTTTACAAATAATGAAATATTGTATAAATCAATATCTTTGTCGTCTCTACACCTTTTCTTGTACAGGATTTCCATCACCGGGAGATTCGCTTCATTTACTGCTTACAGGGTTATTGGGTTGTAAGGACACATCTTATATGGCCTGTCAAATCATTTCAATAAAGACGCAGTACTTAACATTTGTGGTGTTGCGTACATTTTTTTTCACACTTGAGTGAAATGAAAGACAGGAATATACTTATATTGGTACATATAATGTGGGACCAGGTTACCTTAACACAAATACACATATTTACGAATAGGCAGGGGTACAGTATTAAACCCTGTATACCCCCAATGAAACAGATTAAATGTGCGTGTTTATGGACAAAATGCCCGACATTAACAAATCCTAATTAAAGAGTTAACGAGACAGGGATTGCAAAAATTATGATTATCGATTGTAACCAAAATGAAAATCGTCATCGACATAGTCTAACATGTATACATTCCGTGACCGTTTGTTGTGGCTTTGGCACAACAATCAAATAATTTTGTTTAAATAGAACATGATTGTATCGTCGATAGTTACCAAATGAGAAATTTTTACATACTTATACAGAATCAAACATAAAATCACTTTTAGGATTTAGTTTTCTTCATTTTATTATGGACTATGGAGCGCCAATTAACATAACCTCAAATAATTGAAGATATCAATTCAATTTTTGCTCTATTTAATTGAATTAATGCGCGCATTAAATCAATTATTGCTCTCATCAAATGAATTAATGCGCACTTCAATTCAATTATTGCTCTCATCAATTGAATTAATGAGAACAATAATTGATTTAATGCGCGCATTAACTCAATTATTGCTCTCTTCAATTCAATTGATGAGAGCATCATTTTCGTAGTAATATTACTCACAATAATTAATTTAGACCTCGGTATAAATAATTTGATGATCTCTTTAATTCAATTGAAGATATCTTTAATTATTTACAATGCTTTTGTATAAGGAATTAATGCGCGCATCAATTCTTTTAAAGAGAGCAACAATTCAATTAAAAAGATCATTAATTCAATTGTGGATATGTTGCTCGAACAGAATTATTGCCCTCTTCAAATGAATTAAAGATATCATTAATTCAATTGAAGAGAGCAAGAATTCAATTAATGCGCGCATCAATTCAATTATTGCTCTCATCAATTGATTTAATGCGCGCATTATATAGGGTTATTGAACTTATATTGGTGAATATTGGCACGAGTTGGCTGTGAAAATGCACGAGCTTGCGAGTGCATTTTGACAGCCAACGAGTGCCAATATTCACCTATATAAGTTCAATAACCCTTTTATTATATAACTAAAGTATTTAGTTGTTAAATTATATCCCTTTTCACTCAAACTACTTCAAAATAGACGAGAATTCATCAATATTGGGAGTGTGCAATAACAGCATGCATTTCTTAACTGTTCAATATTTAACCCGTCATTAATGCATGAAGCAAACTGATTTTGTAAATGGGGACATCATAATTTATGTACAGTAAAACATTTTGCTTAAGTAAATATCAAATACCGGCTCTGTCAGATTCGGAGGACCGTCGTCTGCCATTTTGACTTGTTTACGTCGTTACGGTAACGTCAATATTGAACGCTCATACTCGGAATGTTTCGGGCGCATACAATTTACCCAATGTAAAGTTAGCGTTCAATAAATTCTCAGGATATTGAACGCTAACATTCTCTAGATTTTACGCAGTTTTATATTAGACTATTTATTAGCTATATAATAATATCAATTATTGCTCTCTTCAACGGAATTGTAGCGCGCATCAGTAGTATAACGCGACTAGATGGCTGGTTCAACTGAGTGCAGTTTTGAGTGCGGTCCGATAGGGAGTTCAACGGAGTGCAGTTTTGAGTGTAGTTTGGAGTGCGGGGTTTTATAGACGGGTCAAGCAGTTGGCCAGGTGGCCGGGGCCACCTGGCGCGGTCAAGCTGGGCAGGTGGGAAGAGGTGGTGCTGTGTAGCAGGCGCGGTGTGGGGGAATAGCGTGTGAGCGTTTTGTATTCCTGGTGTATTCCTTTATGTTAAATTGTCAAATAAAAAGAATTAAAGAACAATTAAAAGTTTACACATTTATTCAATGAAACACATTTATCAAATCAACGAATCCAGGTTATTGATGTTGTGGAACATTCTATATGACGTTATGGAAAAACCTGCTTTTCCATGACGTCACAATAAACGCAATACACAATTCGCGTTCAAACTCCTTTGGTAACAGGAATATAAATATATATACACTTTATACACCACCATACACCGTATATCGTCACTCCTTTAACACTCTGCTCGCAATCATTATGTAAATTAGATTTTCTTACATAACGTAGTGATGATCGGGAGAAAATAGAGGGTCGATTTCAAGGTCACAATGTGAATTATGACCTTCGCGCAAATATAAAAATGTTGAGTGATTTGATACGAAATTGAAATAATATATTATTTGAAAAGAATTTTTTTCGCGTATACGGCTTATCACTTGATAACGCCTATCAATAGAACGACACCATATAGACATGAATTGTAAGATGTACGTCGTGACGTACTTTTTCGTTGTGATCTCATAGGGTGCGAAGTGCACAGATAGTTGTTTTTATATACTATAAAACTGTTCTGCTATATCCATAATAGAGTTTAGGTCCAAAGTACTTTTAGAGTAAAAATGAATTATTTTTAAATATAGAGCGTAAAACTATATGGGATCCGGGTTACAATAAGTCCTCACTTCCCCGTGCTTGTCGTCAGAGGCGACTATATGGGGCGGTCTTTCGGATGAGATCGCAAAAACCGAGATCTCGTGTCACGGCAGGTGTGGCACGACAAAGATCCCTCCCTGCTCAAAGGCCGTAAGCGCCGAGCATAGGCCTAAATTTTGCAGTCCTTCACGGGCAGTAATGACGTCTCCTGCAGAAAGATCTGACTCAAACCACACAATATAGTGAACATATGATGAAACTCTTTGCATGTTAACCGAATTCAGTTTTATAGAACTACCGAATAGCTGAGCTCATCGTTTACAAAACAAAGTCAAAGCGATTCTCAGAAAATAGCCGCGTTTCCGAGAAATGAAAACGAAAGTGCCCCGTTCTAGGGACTTTATAAATTGTTGAATTGTATTTGTGTGTTCATTTAATAAATGTGTAAACTTTCAGCCATTGTTCTTCTTTAGTGGGAGTCCATTTCTGTTATTCCGTAAGTCGTTGTGTATTCGCTCAGGCATGCTGATGAAAGTGACAACGCGAATTGTGTATTGCGTTTATTGTGACGTCATGGAAAAGCAGGTTTTTCCATAACGTCATATAGAATGTTCCACAACATCAATAACCTGGATTCGTTGATTTGATAAATGTGTTTCATTGAATAAATGTGTAAACTTTTAATTGTTCTTTAATTCTTTTTATTTGAAAATTTAACATAAAGGAATACACCAGGAATACAAAACGCTCACACGCTATCCCCCCACACCGCACCACCTCTCCCCACCTGCCCAGCTTGACCGCGCCAGGTGGTCCCGGCCAACTGCTTGACCCGTCTATAAAACCCCGCACTCCAAACTACACTCCGTTGAACTCCCTATCGGACCGCACTCAAAACTGCACTCAGTTGAACCAGCCATCTAGTCGCGTTATACTACTCGCATCAATTCAATTGTTGATATCATTAATTAATTTGAAGAGATCATTAATCAAATTAAAGCGCGCATCAATTCAGCTGAAGAATTAATGTCATCATCAATTCAATTAATGCGCGCAATAATTCAGAATTGAGGATATCATTAATTATTTGAAGAGATCTTTAATTAAATTGTTGCGCGCATCAAATGAATTGATGATATCTTCAATTATTATATACTTTCAATTTTATCTCTTCTTTTTTCTTTAAAAGTTTGCGGGCATATATCACACGATATATGCCCGGAAACATTCTGGCCCGCAAACATTACGTCACAATCAAATTTCTACGCCGTTGATTTTCATTTTTTTGGTGTTTTTCCATCTTTTACTCAGTTAAACCGATAAAGTTATTGTTAAAAATAAAATTATTGTTAGTTTCTAAATGAAATTGAAAGTACATAATAAAAAGGTTATAGACTTTGTATGGGAAATATGACGACCTCGTTTTTTGTTGCGAACGGACCTCGCAAGCTCGGTGCGTGTACGCGCCAAAAAACTCGGTCGTCATATTTTCCCATACAAAGTCTATAACCTATAATTATTTGAGTTTGTTAATTTGGCGCTCCATAAAGGACCTATTCCAACTCGGATCCCCAGGCCTAGAATAGATTTCTTATAGGCACTTCATATATTATGTACCACAGGTACTCGACGTTTTAAATATTATATACAATAATGTCTTCCTATACAAACTTCTCACAATTAATAGTTTGTTTACAGGAAGACAATTTTTTATTGTATATATTTAAAACGTCGAGTGCCTGTGATATGAAAATGTAAAACATCTACTTTTAGACACAAGTACAATCATATTTCCTCCTCAACACTAGAGACAATGATGCCTGATATGATTATATAATGATATTGTATGGCACGCCAAATTCACAAAAATGAGCTAAACATAGTTTCACAGTTGATAAACTAGGTTTATCGACTGTAAACTATAATTTACGAACTGTAAACTATAGTTAACGATTCGTTAACTATATTTTTCATCCGTAAAACTATATTTAACGGTTGTAAACTATAATTTACAAATGCTAATCCAAGTTTATCTGTCTTTAAATAAACGTTAACAATAGATTTTGCTGATAAATACAGATTCCCATTTGTAAACTATAATTTACATTCGTTAACTATAGTTCACAATTGTTAATCCTAGTTTCACAAATTGTGATACTATATTTATCAGACTTGTAAACCGTAGTTTACAATCGTGAAACCGTATTTATCAGATAAGCTATGTTTAGCAATCGCTAATGATTGTTTTTATTGTTAATTATAGTTTACGCTTGTGAAACATAGATTATCTGTTAACTATGGTTTACAGATGTGAAATATAGATTAACGTCGTTAACTATAGTTTACAGTCGATAAACCTAGTTTATCAACTGTGAAACTATGTTTAGCTCATTTTTGTGAATTTGGCGTGCCATAATATGATTATATGATGAACAATAATGTTGAATTTCTAGGTGAATTTTTTTTTTTTTTTTTAAACATTATACCCCATTTTGTTTACAATTCCTTCCGGGGCCCTTGATTACTCAATAAAATATCTTGTATACCTGATAAAGTCTCGTCTCACCGACAATGAGGACTATTTAAGACCATTGGGTAGGCCGATACATGTATATATGGAGGTCATGCTAAACGGGCAGATCAAAGAATTACTAGATTTGGATTTCCCCTACATTTTTTTAAATGGAAGAGACACGTATAATGATAAGTTGAAAATCACCGTAAATGATGGTTACGAGCCGGCGGGAGGATCCCGTCCCGAAGCACTATGGATGATCAGTTAACTCGAATGAAAATCAAAGTACCTTCTCTCGTGTTTTCTACGAAATAAGAATGAATCTGTATAGGTGGATGGAAACTAAGCAAATTATATACAGGTGAAAATAATGCATACACGTGTTCTAGAATGTCCCAGTATTGATAAAGAAAATTTATCTGCAGCGTGTCAAATGAGCATATATATTGTACGGCATCTTCGCAAGTCCAGTGTCCGATTCGCTTACTCTCATGTGTCCGATTCGCTTACTCTCAAGTGTCCGATTCGCTTACTCTCATGTGTCCGATTCGCTTACTCTCATGAGAGCAAGTGATGATTGTACGATGTATCAACTATTTTTCTGGGATTTTTAAAATTACCTATTTAACCAAACCTTATATGATATGATGTTATCGTGCCAGTTAAATGGCTAATTTAAAACACGCATAGTAAAACTAATGTATCAAAACAATGATGACCCAACACAGCCCGAAAATGAAAGACCCAACTTGCTGTTTTAACAAACATTTCTCTGGTGTTTTTGTGCAATATATGTAGTACTGCCGTGATGTCAAGTTAACTAGGGGGTGTCAAATTAATGTTAGATAGGAGTATTCCATATACCTGACAACATAATAATTCTAGTTTTTTGTTGTTGTCATAAACTCAAATGAATGGTAAAAAGGAATTGTTTTGTGCCTTTATTGATTTCAAACCGGAATTTGACACTGTGTGACATGGGGGCCTGTGGTGTTAATGGTAATTGCATTACCTGTATGAAAGAGGTATAACAGTTTTAGGTCAAGAATACGATTGAATGATGATACCTCAATTTTTTTCTTCTTTTGTAACCTTATGTACGGCAAGGAGAGAACCTGTCACCTTTTTTATTCTCTCTATAAATAAAAGACATTGAAAGGTTTTTATTAAAAGAGAACGTGGGCTTATCCAACCAATGACGTAGAGAAAAATTCACCTGTTTACACAGAACATCGATGTTATGCCGATCAAAACGTCTTTATTGCCAGAATCCGATTCCAACAAGCTATTGTTGAATTTTATTGCGAAAACTGGAAACTGGTGAAAACAACGGAAGTCGTGGTATTTTCTAAAGGACATACCCCTAAATGATAAACCACGTTGTCTTCAAAGGCAAAATAAGAAGTTATTTGAGCATTTTAAATTACATTGCAATATCGAATATTGATTGATTGAATATTGTTTAATGTCCCTCTCCAGAATTTTTCACGGTGAAAGGCTGCATAGTTTAGGCCTAAGCTCGGCGCTTACGGCCTTTAAGCAGGCGGAGGGGGTCTTTATCGTCCCACACCTGCTGTGACATGGGACCTCGGTTTAAGCGGTCTCATCCAAAGGACCACCTCATTTAGTCATCTCTAATGATAAACAAGAGGTACTGTGAGCAATGCTCACTAAGAATACCCCAATCTCCCAAAGGGTGTTGGTAATAGGTAAAACTTCAGTATTATGATCCAAAAGGTATTAAGGAACACAGCATCTCCATGCGATGAAAAAAGCTGTTAAAGAATTTAAATGGAAACCATATTGCTACTTCGATGTCCAGTGTGCGTGACCCTTGACCCCAAAATCGATAGGGAACATCTTCACCCCATGGGTAGTCCATATGTATGATATGGTGACTGTAGGTGGAAAGGATAACGCTTTAGAGCCCGGAAACCATATTGCTACTTCGATGTCCAGTGCGCTTGATCTTTGACCCCAAAATCGATAGGGAACATCTTCATCCCATGGGTAGTCCATATATAAGATATGGTGATGGTAGGTGGAAAGGATAATGCTTTAGAGCTCGGAAACCATTGCGTCTACAGATGGACGGACAGACAGACAACCCGATTCCAGCATACCCCCCACAATTTGTTGCGGGGGGTATAATAAGGGGTACAGAGGACTTATTCTAACCCGGATCTCCACGAGATCGTAATACCGTTAGCGAGACTATAAAAATGGGTATTTAGCGACAGTTAATTTTAACGACTTTATAATTTCAGGAAAGATGAACTATCACCTCCTATATGGAATACATTGTAAACGATATTCAATTTAGCGACCTCATCACTCTCGCTAATAATGCCAAAATTAAAACCTCGCAAAAATTCTGCTTAAATGGTTTTCCCCCTCGTTTATATCCCCCTCCTTCCCAGAAAACTATGTATGGATTTATTACAAAAATCTGCTCATTTGACCTGTTTGTTGATATTTGTATCACCAGTTATGATCCATGCACGTGAAATATGGGATATCATTGAACGCATACATTTACGATTTCTCAGATTCTTAACCAGAAAAGTAGTACCCCAAGTTTTATGGTATTTGGCGAGACAGGTCAATTTCCCTTGTATATAGAATACTGGGCCTTTATGCAAAATTATTTTTTGTGATGCAAATCAAACACACCCACCTTTCCATGGACACAATTTTTAAAAATTAAACTGAATGTTTCAACATTTTTACCACAAAATTACCCTTAAAACCACCTTTAATTAGTTTTACATTATTCACAACTCTTTTCTTGTAAATTCAATGAAAACATTGCCCCAAACTTCAAAACTATATTTTCATTTGTGCATTTCATGATCAATGACCGATTTTACATTGTTTTTTCTTAGAACCAATAATAGAAAATCCCACGAAAACACAACAAAATGCCACATCATTTGATGCGTCCAAATAAATGTGGATTGACCTTCGACTTTAATGGACACCCAAGTATGCACGTTTATGGTTTCTTGAAATTGTGTTACCTGTGTGCTCTATATTTCTCCCTTTTATACGTGTACTTCATAGCAGACGATATACACGTGTTGGTTTTAACATCATACAAAAGTGATAATTTACAATTCTTTTATAGGAGCAAGAGTAAGTTTTAACACACCACAGCAAAATACCACTTTATATTGAGTTCTAAAAGCTTGAATATTCATTACATTTCGTAGAACACACACTGCTTTTAACAAGAGGTCCATGGGCCACATCACTCACCTGCGTCACTTTGGCCCATCTTTTAAAATTTTCGCATGTAAAACTATTGCGACCTCAACCTACCCCCAGAGGCCATGATTTTTACAAACTTTAATCTACGCTATGTCAGGAAGCTTTCATGTAAATGTAAACTTCTATGGCCAAAGTCCTTGAGAAGGAAGATTTTCTCTATATATTTGTATGTAAAACTTTGATCCCCTATCCTTTAAGATTACATTAATTTTGATGTTTTGACCACACCCCTTATGCTCCAGGGAGGCAGAGACCACGAAATTCGCAACTTCCCCCGTATATCCATAGATGTTATATACCAAAATTGGTGAGAATTGGTTCAGCCATTTCAGAGAAGCTGAAAAATGTTTAAAAGTTTATGACAGAAGGATGACTAACAACGAACGAAAACGGAAGAAAAAAGGAAAAATGGGATCGTCTTCAAAAAAGTATTGCATTTACGAGTCTAATTTTTGTTGCAAAGATTATACGTTTTCATTTTTAGAAAAATAAAAATATATCTATAGTCTAGAACCTTACAATTGAAATTGGTAGATGGAACCTCGCTATATGCCTTTGTTAGAGCAATCAGATTTGACATGAGCATCCTTTTATTTTAGAATACAATGCTTGATCAATCTCGAGAAAAAAGTTGAAAAGTAGCACATGTTAAAAAAAAAATCGAAACACCTTGAACGTTTGTGCAATCAATGCAAACAAAGTAAAAAACAAAAAATGCCACAACCCTTTGGAACTGTCCGTCTATAAATCTACAATACGTTCTCATACTCTACTCATTTGTAACATTCCAGCCTTTTTATCATATTTTTATTTATGTATGCTTCGAGAGACACGTGCATTTGAAAAAAGCAATACACAGTAAAACAGCTCTAAGTAACATCGAAAAGTCTGCAATCATGATGAACATAACCTGATGCGTGGGTAAAATACCCCGTGTTATGGATGCGTGGGTAAAATACCCCGTGTTATGGATGCGTGGGTAAAATACCCCGTGTTATGGATGCGTGGGTAAAATACCCCGTGTTATGGATGCGTGGGTAAAATACCCCGTGTTATGGATGCGTGGGTAAAATACCCCGTGTTATGGATGCGTGGGTAAAATACCCCGTGTTATGGATGCGTGGGTAAAATACCCCGTGTTATGGATGCGTGGGTAAAATACCCCGTGTTATGGATGCGTGGGTAAAATACCCCGTGTTATGGATGCGTGGGTAAAATACCCCGTGTTATGGATGCGTGGGTAAAATACCCCGTGTTATGGATGCGTGGGTAAAATACCCCGTGTTATGGATGCGTGGGTAAAATACCCCGTGTTATGGATGCGTGGGTAAAATACCCCATGTTATGGATGCGTGGGTAAAATACCCCGTGTTAAGGATGCGTGGGTAAAATACCCCATGTTATGGATGCGTGGGTAAAATACCCCGTGTTATGGATGCGTGGGTAAAATAACTCGTTTTATGGATGTGTTGGTAAAATACCCCGTGTTATGGATGCGTTGGTAAAATACCCCGTGTTATGGATGTGTGGGTAAAATATTCTGTTAGCCTTCCCATACACTTTATGCATCCTGAAATTAACATGTAATTATGAGACAAGAGGCTCAGGGGACACAATGCTCACCTGAGTTACATTGGTCCTGCAGTTCTTTATCAAATTTTTTATTTACCCTCTTTATTCCCATAATTTTTTTTGTCCCCATGTTATGACCCCACAGTGTCACGACTTAACCAAATCTACAAACCATAGGAGTGCATCTATAACAAAATAACTAACATAGTCTTGGTGTTGTGTTATAATTAACATAGTCTTGGTGTTGTGTTATAACTAACATAGTCTTGGTGTTGTGTTATAACTAACATAGTCTTGGCGTTGTGTTCTGGAGAAATCAATTTTTAAAAAGATTTTGTCGATAGTCATGTACTACGCAAAATTTCATCCCAGATTTAAATGCCATTCTTAAAGCCAGGTGACATTTGAAAATAAAACCAGATTTATTCAGTATGGTCCTGCAACTCAGAAGAATGTTTTAAAATTTCCTACATCTATTCTTATCCAAAGAATCCATATTTTAACCCCAATCTAGCCTCAGGGACCATGATTTGATAAAATATAAATCTGCATATTACATTGGAATGCTTGCATGCTGATACAACTTATCATGGCCAGTGGTTCTTGAGAAGAACCTCCTGGGACAAATCTACAACACTACCCGAGAATGATTGTATATTAATCATAACACTGTTGTTCTTGGGATGATTTTTCAAAGTTCAAATAAAACTTAAGAATTTGTGTTGTAGCCAAAACTTACCCCTGGTAGGGCATTCCTTTGATCAAACTAGAATGCACACTATCTGAAGACGCCTGCATATTGGCATTACTAATCTTGATCCTGCAGTTCTTGAGATTTTAACCATTTTCTCCTATATATGTATTGTTATGTAAAACTTTTTATGGACCCCATCCTTCCTCACTCACAAACAAAAGGATTCACTATTTTTCTTTGTCTAGGACACTATGTATAAGTATAGACTTTAAGAATATCTTCATACTAACTGTAATCGTCTATACACAGTAGACAGTTCAGGAGAATAAAATTATCATTATTTTAATAACACCATCACCACCACCACCCTCCAAAAAAAAAACCAACCCATGGTATAAGTAACTTGCTGTTGAATGTCCCAACAAAATATTTATACTATATACCTTCCCATTGGTCAAAAGGGTGGGTTGCAAAGGAGAAACGATATTCTAATTCTGGCCCCTATACAAACAGCTACCATGCCCTCTAGCAACAGAGTTATAATAATGCACCTCACCTGTCAACAAATTTTCTAAATGATGGTCAAATTATAATAATTCGAATTCATCCTGTGATGTAGAATACGATAATGCACACTGTAACAGTATCAGATTCGATTACAAATTCAAAGACACAAAAATACAGAGACAATAAAATTTACTTCAAAAGAAAAACAAAACCCCAAAAACAATGCACAACCCACAATATACATGTACATACGAAAACTGCAAAAATTAAAAATATATATACATTTTGGCAAATCATGGAATACTGTGCAATGTTAAACAAGAGCAACACTCACGCTACAAAATGTGCCCATCCAATATATTCAGTACTGCAGCTGGAACTGAAGAAAGGATCAATATCCCCAGTCTGATTAAAACCACCCCCCTCCTCCTTACACTCGTCAGTCTGATTAAAACCACCCCCTCCTCCTTACACTCGTCAGTCTGATTAAAACCACCCCCTCTTCATTAAACTCAGTGTAAGGAGGAGGGGGGTGGTTTTACAGACTGACGAGTGTAAGGAGGAGGGGATTGGTTTTACAGACTGATGAGTGTAAGGAGGAGGGGAGTGGTTTTACAGACTGACGAGTGTAAGGAGGAGGGGAGTGGTTTTACAGACTGACGAGTGTAAGGAGGAGGGGGGTGGGGGTGGTTTTAATCAGACTGCAACATCCCAATAAACCATTCATTGATCAAAAGAAAAATCGGCCCCTGACAGTGTTCTTTCAACACTTTCTCAATCATCAGAGAGAATTATATAAATGTACTTTTTCCTTCATGATGATCCCAGCCTTATCAGTACTTCTCCTTCATGATTACCCATGATAGTATGACCTTGACTTTGGTTAGTCTTATTACCCAGAGTACTGTTTTGGTCCTTTCCACGGATTGCTGATGAACAGATACAGCACCACACCACAACCTGTCAATAATGGTTGATTGTGTGAATCAAGATTATCCTTGCCTCATTAAGGACTATTTTTATCTGGTTTTATGCCTACAAAATTAGCATGCAAGTTTGACCTTCGACCTTAAAATAGGCTTTTCTCACAAGGTGCTGATAGATGAACAGACGCACTGCGCAATACCATAATACGTCCTGCCTATAACTGGCATAAAACGATTACTGGTGAACTACCATTTAAAAACTAGATGTGTCAGCATGACACAAATGCCCCGCCTGCAGTAAAATCAAATGTAGGAAATCCGTCAAAGCATAGCATTGAATGTGGTATTCAGATTGTATGTTACACGCATTTGGTACAATGATTGCCAATGAACTCCACAATCCTCTATACGTTTTAACAACCATGTAATAAATACACAGTTTATGAAAGGGGCACAACTCCAATACTAATCAACAAACCAGAACAAAATTCATATCCAATCTGTAACTCATTAATATACATCTGCATACAAAAAATCAGTGCAATATCTCAAGGTGTTTAGAAAAAAAAAGTCTGGAAAAAGAGGCACAACTCCATAAAAAATCAACAAACTGGAACAAAACTCAAACTGATCAATATACACCTGCCTACAAAAAAATCAAGTCAATATCTCAAGGCGTTTAGAAAAAAGTCTGGAAAACTGGGTGTTGCCGAAGGACGGATAAAGGTAAAACTATATCCTCCGACCACTTTTTGGTAGGGGCATAAAGAAAAGAACACATTGAAATTCCTACAGTGATACATCTCATCTGGTGTCTTAATAATTGCATTACAGTAATATCAGGTACAAGTATAATCAGTGACACGGTTACATGGCTTGGCACGATGGAGTACTGGCAGTTGTTTAACACTTGGAATTTAACAACTCTTAATATAATTCTTGACTACATCTCACTTTCATACTCCTCATTTTCAGAACAATATGTATTTTTTTTTTTTGCAAAAAAAATTCAAGTTGAGGTAAAATATCCTCTACAAATATTCTGCAAATCTTGTAGTGGTACATGATACACTACTTTGCAAACTTTCATTACAAAAACCATTTAAGGAACATTGCAGTTTCATTTCTTAAAATTCAAAAATGCTTACAAAATCTTTTGGAGAAACATTTTTTCTTTGAAATCAATTACTGAATGATCAAAATCTAGAGCTATGGGACATGTCAGATGAAAGTTTTACCTTAAACTCATCCATAGAGGGCACTACATGTACCTACACTTAAACTCATCCATAGAGGGCACTACATGTACCTACACTGGGCATACAGCACAAGAAACTGACAGGCACCATAGGTAACACAAATCAAAGGCAAGACAAATATATACCAGAGCAAACACCCTGGACAATATGAAAACATTTTTAAAAAAAAAAGCTACTGCATGTCTCCTGCAGAAAAAAGAATATGTATTCATGATTCGTTCAGAAATTTGGTTCACGACAGAACAAAAATACACAGAGCTGTCATTCCCTCCCTTTTGCTGGTCAATGGCATTAGATCCTGTCATTGCTATGAGTAAACATGTCAGCCTGAAAAGTGAAAATAGTTCCAAATTATACTTTGTGAATTACATGTAACGGGAGTACTGGAAAGAGTACGTAATGCGCCATCACAAGCTGATGTAGGGCGGTTTTTCTTAAGCTATGAGTCGTAGAACTTTATCTAAGTTAGTATCAGCCATCATTGAGCTTTGATGTACTTCCTTTTGCATTATATGAATAAAAGGTCCTAGCTTTAAACGGTGATAGGAGATAGATGACAAACCAAGAGCTCCATGTGCAAAATATTTCACCCAAAATTGCCCCAGTTCAACAACCTGTAATTTTTTCAAACATCAAAGAAAATCAGAAATTTTTTACAAATCAAAATCCTTGCCAAACACACATCTTTCATTGTTTATAAAAGTCTTAGCTCAAAAACGGAGAGGAGTAAAATGGACAAACCATGTACTCATTTTGTAATATTTCCTCAAAAATGACCAAGTTTAAACAACCTGTAAATCTATGAACAAGAGGCCCACAGGTCTTCTTGGTCATCTGAGTATTATTTAAAAGTATCACTAACCCCAAAGGCTATGAAATCTAGAAAAAAAAAATTCTAATATTCAGCAACAGTATTACTATAACAAGAATGAAAATCATTTCAAAGAAATATAGGTCAAATCGTATAAATTGAATGCACATACTGCTTTTCCCTGCTGATTTTCTTTCATGATATGCTTAATCAGGGCCTGCACTGTCCGTGTCTGCTCCTTTCTCTTAATCAGGCTTTCTGGGAGTTTGGTCTCTGACGTGCATGGTGGGGTATTTGCTCCAGATCTGTAGCTGTTGTCTTTGGTCTTTACAGAGTTTTGAAGGTAATTTCTTTCTTTATTGGAAATTGAGTGATTACTTTTTTGTTGGGATGAAGCTGTTTTCTCCTGTGTAAATTGCCCACAAGCATTAGCGACTGGTTTATCAAATTGACTTCTTGTAGAGATTCCTCGTGCTGACGTTTGGTTATCTCCAGCAGAAGATGGCAAAACATTCAAACCTTCATTAAATGGCAACCTCCGAGAAACTAGTGGTTTGTCAAAATCCCATGATGCAGTGTTTGGATTTTCAGGCTTTGGAGTTTTTATCCACTGCTGTGGAGCTGACTGACTAGATGATAAACCCTGTGTCTGATTTTGCGAGAGCTGATGGTCATGATACATGGATTGTGTTCCACAATGAGACTGATCATATGATTGTTGATTTTCAGATTGAGACTGATCAAGTGATTGTTGATTTTCAGGACAAGGCTGATCATGTGACTGTTGATTTTCATTTAGAGGCTGATCATGTGACTGTTGATTTTCATTTAGAGGCTTACTTACAAACTGTGTGGGATCACCTACTGCTTGTGTAGGTAACCCCGACAAATTGATTGGAAAAAGTGGATTCGACAATGCTGTATTTGTCAATCCCAAGGGTAGAAGAGGCAACATTCCTGGAAGAAGGGGTAAGGCTGGCAACATGCCAAGTCCTCCAGCTAATGGATTGCTTACTGTGGCTAGGCACTGGAGATAAGTCTGCACTAGGTTTGGGGGTAGTGACGCTGGCAGATCAGGGTTTGGAGTGCTGGACGACGGATCTCCTGCATTAAAACCCATGGTAACATCTGGAGCGTGTGGATTGGTGAGTATACTTGCGTAACTTGGTAAATGAAGACCCAGAGAGGCAGAGTTTAGAGTCTGTTCCATTCCTGTGGAGTTTACAATGGGTTGTAAATCTTGGTCATGGGATAATTTGGATGTGTCAGATGACAAAGAATGGGATGTCTGGTCAAAATATGGGGGATTATTCACTGATGCAGGAATATCGTGGTCCATGGTGTCTGCTGCTGAAGCTGGGTGCTGATGTAACACAGTTTTTAGTTCTGATGTTTGCTGGCTGGTTGCCTTATCTTTGCAATGGTCATTTCCAATTTCTTCTGAGGTAGCAGCTCTTTCATTTTCTTCACTGGAGGAAGTTTGCTTAAATGGGACCTGTCTGTCATAATCCTTCGAGAGGTAATCAACTGAATTTTCAACACGCTTTGTCAGATTTTTCAACACAGGCAATCTGTGCTCCACTAAATCTTTTCTAACATTTCTTAATTTCTCTTTAAAAATGTTTTCTGCCTCAACTGTAGACTGGGCTGGAGGATTGGGGTTACAGGGCAGTGGGGTCAATTCACACTCCCAGTCCTCTTTCTCTGTGATGTGGGTTGTCTGCTTCTTCTGGGGGAAGATGAAATTTTCTAATTGTACCTGGGCATTCTCTTTTCTCTGATTTCCACTGTTTTGTCTGTTAATGGAGGGCATGGGATCTGAAGAACCTATAAATATTTCATTGTCTTCTGGTTTTTGAAGCTTTTCTTGTGTTAATGAATTGGTTGTACCATTTATGGAGGAAGAAAGGGAATTATCCTGGTCCTTTGTCAACTGAACCTTGCTATCCACTATCTCTACTGCTGCCACTGAACCCTCTGGGACCTTATCTTTTATTGGGAGACTTTCTGTGGGAGCCTTTAGAGCTTTTGTTACAGATTTCATTGGTCTTCGTCTGTAGGCTGGTTTCTGAGGAATTGGTTCCTGATCTCTGTGTGTAGCTGGTGTCAGTGAAGATGAGGAAGCCTCACTACTCATCTCTTTTTTAATTGGGTTGGGATTTATCCCAAACTTGGTCATTTTGTTAAACATGCTGGAAACTTTCTTTGAAGGAGGTTGTGTGACATCAGACTTTCCACCAGGTGGTACTTCATTGCTGTCAGTTTTTCGTGGTATTGAGTCCTTGGAGACTTCTTTGGCAACAGTTGAAATTTCATCATCCCAACTCTCCCCCTCTGGTACAATACTCTTTGTCGTCTGCTCAGCTTTGTTCTCAACAAATGACAGAACTGGTGGCAGTGTAGTGACTGCTGCAGGTCCTCCCACACTCGTCTGCTGTTTCTCTATCTGTGAGGTCAAGTTTTCTGGTGATATATATATCTGAGAGGGACTACCTTCTTGTTTGACATTGGATTCCTTTCTAGATGGAACACTCCAGTAATCGCTGACGGCATCAGGAGTCCTGATCTCAGACGACATGTCCTGGTACGCCCTCTGCTGTAATGAAGATTGAATTATGTCCACTGAGGACAACAGAGGCACTTTCTGAGCTTTCCTGGCTTGTTTAGATTTCTTAGTAGATTTGATGGACACATTCCAAAAATCATCAGCTACTTGTTGTTCTGAAGATGATGATTCTGCAAGACTGATCGGAGATGACATTTCTTTTTTCAAATTCTGGTTTACTGAGGTTTTACCTACCCCTTGTTCAGAAATTGAGATTTTAATACTGGGGATGGGTTGGTCAGTTTGATTGTCATCTGACCAGACAACCTCTGCCTTTGGTCTTGGCTGACCAGTCTGGTGGCCAATAATGACATTCGACCACGGATGCCTTTTGATCTCAACATCAATGTTTCGCAGAGGATCCTTATGTTCTGATGTAGCTGGTTTGCCAATGTTTTCTGCTCTTGTACTTCCATAGAAATCGTTGGCTTTCTTTTGCTCGACAGATATAGGATTATTACCAGAATCAACCGTGGACATATGTAGTCCTTCTTTCTTTAAAACACTTTGTTTTGTGTCCATGTGGTTCCCGTCCCTCTTAATGCTGGATGAGCGCTCTTTCTTCATTGCACACTTTGATTCATTTACCAAGGCACAGGCAGCGGGATTCTTGCTTCCATTAGACTTTTCCTTTTCGGACATAATGCGTTTAGCATTGGTCTTCCACCTGAGACAATCTCTGGCAGTGGTAGGAAGTTTGGAGGACACCCAGAGGTATTCTCCATCATCATCCCATGATTCTTCTTCCTCTGTGGATTTTAACGGAATGTGAAGTTTGGGAGGAGGGACAAGATTTCCATAGTTTCTGGTGAGCACCCTGCTCCTGCAGGTTTCATTTTCTTCGCTTAACTTGACATGACCACTCAATGGATGATTCTTGTTCATCACATCATTAGGCTTCCAGATATTCTCCAACTTTTCTGTGGTACTAAACATATTAATTTTTTTTTATTAAAGGTTGTAGTCTATGGTATTTCTTTAAATGTAATTCAGAAAAGTGATTTAATGGTAACCTTACTTCTTGTTTTTCTGCTGCGAGGTTTTTGCAACTTCAGCAAAACTATTTGCTGTTTTCTTCTGACCCCCAGAATCCACAACTTTGCGGGACCCTGGCATTGATTTGACTTCCTGTTTCTCTTTCAGTTGTACTGGTATAAAGTTCTTTGAAGCCATGATGTCTCGATACCTACAATATAGTATTTTAATTGTATCTAAAATAAGTCCCCTATATACACTGAATATCACCTGAACTGTCGACTGTTTGTGAAATACAAGTCAAATTGCGTTGTCCCAAATTTGATGGGATGGAGAAAAAACTTTGAGATATCCAAGGATTCGAGATAATGAGGGTAAAATACTTAAAGAAAAAGTGGTTGGGACTACTGAATCACTTCATAATCATGGTATTCAACATACCAAAGTTCAATTTTATCTATAAGAACATCTTGTGGAATGACTGCGAAAAAGAATCTGTTGTAAAGCTCTGTTATCTTCATACTGTGTCTCACAACTTGCATATATCTCATGAAACAAAGGAGCACCTGTCATACATGACAAAAGAGCACCTCTTGACCTAAGCAGAAGCACCTGAAGCCCGATTTAGAATTTCACAAACTGTAGTGTATTCTGACTCCAAACAAGCACCTGTTGTATTCCGATTCAGAAGGTCCACTAACTGTAGTGTATTCTGACTCCAAACAAGCACCTGTCGTATTCCGATTCAGAAGGTCCACTAACTGTAGTGTATTCTGACTCCAAACAAGCACCTGTTGTATTCCGATTCAGAAGGTCCACTAACTGTAGTGTATTCTGACTCCAAACAAGCACCTGTTGTATTCCGATTCAGAAGGTCCTTACACTTACCTCCTCTGTTCCTCCTCCTGAGCTGCAGTCTTCTGACTCAATAATAGCACCTGTTGCAGAGTTTCCTCCTCCTCTAGCGCACTCCTTGGACCGAGTGAGGTTATCTGCTGGTGTCGTAGATTTCTTTGCTGCCAAACATTAACACTGGGTGCTGGAGGCTCTACAACATGTAGAACAAGAAGCCCATGGACCTTAATGGTCACCTGAGTATGCACATCTTTCACTCTTTAGAAACCATTGTGTTACCTGTGTTTTTTTTTCATCTCCATTTTCATACTTTGTACAAGATGGAAAACATATTGGTATAACTATCAAACACAAATGGTAATTCAAATTCTTTTATAGGAGAGCAAGTTTTATCACATCAAAGCAAAATGCATTTTTCTATTAAAGGGTAAAATGAATTTTTACAGTTTTCAAAAGGGGCTTATTATAGGTAATCATGCAAACAGTTTGCCCGATTGATGTCCAGGAGTAAAGATTTTCTAAAACATACTGTATTTTCAACATGATCAACTAAGTCCCAACTTGGGGTCATGAACTTTGCATTGCTCATCATAATCATACTAACATTTGTCTGCTTAATGTCCAGCAGTAAAGAAAATTTTCTATTGCATTTTCATTAATTTTGATGATTTTGGCCACATCCCTCAGGCCCAAGAGAAGCAGAATCTATGAAATTCACAAATTTTGACCCATGAATGATTCATACCAAAATTAGTTACCGTATATCAGGTTTTTTTCTGCGAATCAGAACCTAAAATAGTGTATTAAATTTACGCGAATTAAGTTTTCACTAATTCAAAGGCACAGTGAAAATTTCATTCATGATTATTTAAACTTATGAAGGAAGTGGAAAAAAGATGCCAGCATGTGTACACATTTTTAACTCTAAATTTTTAATGCAAAAATTTAGTCAGTGAAACGATTTGCACGATTTCCGAGTAACTGATCATACAATGATTTTGCACTTTTCTTTATACTCAAGTAAATAACTGCCACAGTGACCCACTTTATTAATTCACCGACTCATTGCCGTATGTGACCGTAAAAATCCCCTCCCCCCAAGGCATTACCCTATCTACTTTACCTGTATTAAACGACCACCTGTCTGACGCGACCATTTAAATTTTTACAACCTTTTCGTGTAATTTCATGAAATTTTACCTTTATTCAATGCCTACATATTTTGATTACATCGTGATTCCTACCTTTGATTTCAGTCGAGCATGACTATTCTGGGAATAGTCCCTAACACTTTCGTTTAAAAATGCATGGGTAATAGTTCAGCTGTGATCTTGTTTATTCGGCACTCTGAATAATTATACGCAAGCTATCAATTTGGTAATGTGTAATCAATTGCACGGGGGTCGTGTGGGGTTAATTAATAAAACCTGATTTGTTGTTTATTTAATAAAATCAAGAAATCAAAGCCCTTGTTTTCGTAGGTGTGAATTTCCAGAGACTTTGAGATGTGCGGGGTAGATGGAATATGAAATCTCCCAACAGGAACTTTGTTCAACAGAGTGGAAAACAAGAGGTACTGTGAGCAATGCTCACTAAGAATACTCCCCGCTTACCCCAATCTCCCAAAGGGTGTTGGTAATAGGTATAAACTACCTCTTTTCTGAGTGTAAAAAAGAAATGGCATGACAAACCGAACCATATTGCTACTTCGATGTCCAGTGCGTGACCTTTTGACCCCAAAATCGATAGGGAACATCTTCATCCCATGGGTAGTCCATATGTATGATATGGTGACTGTAGGTGGAAAGGATAACGCTTTAGAGCCCGGAAACCATATTGCTACTTCGATGTCCAGTGCGCTTGACCTTTGACCTTTTGACCCCAACATCAATAGGGAACATCTTCATCCCATGGGTAGTCCATATGTATGATATGGTGACTGTAGGTGGAAAGGATAACACTTTAGAGCCCGGAAACCATATTGCTACTTCGATGTCAAGTGTGCTTGACCTTTGATCCCAAAATCGACAGGGAACATCTTCATCCCATGGGTAGTCCATATATATATGATATGGTGACGGTAGGTGGAAAGGATAATGCTTTAGAGCCTGGAAACCATTGCGTCTACAGACGGACGGACAGACCGATTCCAGTATACCCCCCCCCCCCCTACAACTTGTTGCGGGGGGTATAATTAGCCTGATTGCGATATGAATCGGGTAAATATCGTGCTTAGCTCGGAAATTTAGCTTGCCAATTATTACATAAACAATGAGGCTTACATATATACCTGTTATTTGGCACTTGAGGGAAACAAAACACACTGTACACAGAACTTTCAACGTATTATTACCTGCATCGCCCGTGTACTATAACTCTATTATAAATGCAAAACTTTGCATCAAATTTACAGATTTAATTTCCGCGATTCGGAAAATGTTGTGAATAAAGCGGAAATTGGATACACGTGGAAAAAACCTGATATATGGCAGTTCATTTGTTCCAGAGAAGCTAAAAATGTTCAAACCTAACAACTGACAAACAGATAGCAACAGGTCACCTCAAGTCATTCAGGTGTCCTAAAAAACAACCCCCCCCCCCAACCCCCCAAAAAAACCAACAACAATAAAGCACACACTATATTGCACTTGTTTCTGCATGCTTTAATGAATATAAAACAAATAGCATTGAAAATGTACTAATTACCTTTGACCTTTAGTGGGACTTTGTTCTCATTTGCCTCCCTCTCAAACCACTTTGGAGTAGATTCAACTTTTACTTCCACCCACTTTTGTTTTCTATTCTCAGTGAACAATACATACATTATTGCTAGCTGTCCTATTGCAGTGTAGAATTTTCTTAACTCATTGTTACAAACATTTTCATTCCATTACTTTGAACACTGAAATTTATTACAAATTGATTATTTTAAATTCAAGGTTGCTCAGGTGATCAGTTTGGATTTTAATCAAGAAAAATGATGGCAGTTGTCTGTTTACTACTAATGTACATGTTTGTAAAGTTGTGCTTTATCGGTAAATGATTGCAACCATTCAATGCATCATAAAAGATTGCCCAACTTCTGTATGTTTTGGTTGACCACTGTCTGTATGTTCTAGTTGTCTGCTGTCTGTATGTTCTGGTTGTCTATTGTCTGTATGTTTTAGTTGTCTACTGTCTGTATGTTCTGGTTGTCTATTGTCTGTATGTTTTAGTTGTCTACTGTCTGTATGTTCTGGTTGTCTACTGTCTGTATGTTTGGTTGTCTACTGTCTGTATGTTCTGGTTGTCTACTGTCTGTATGTTTGGTTGTCTACTGTCTGTATGTTTGGTTGTCTACTGTCTGTATGTTCTGGTTGTCTACTGTCTGTATGTTTTGGTTGTCTATTGTCTGTATGTTCTGGTTGTCTACTGTCTGTATGTTCTAGTTGTCTACTGTCTGTATGTTCTGGTTGTCTATTGTCTGTATGTTCTGGTTGTCTATTGTCTGTATGTTCTGGTTGTCTATTGTCTGCATGTTCTGGTTGTCTGTATGTTTTGGTTGTCTATTGTCTGTATGTTCTGGTTGTCTGTATGTTCTGGTAGTCTATTGTCTGTATGTTTTGGTTGTCTATTGTCTGCATGTTCTGGTTGTCTGTATGTTTTGGTTGTCTATTGTCTGCATGTTCTGGTTGTCTGTATGTTCTGGTTGTCTACTTCTATATGTTTGGTTGTCTATTGTCTGTATGTTCTGGTTGTCTACTGTCTGTATGTTTGGTTGTCTACTGTCTGTATGTTCTGGTTGTCTATATGTTTGGTTGTCTATTGTCTGTATGTTCTGGTTGTCTATTGTCTGTATGTTCTGGTTGTCTGTATGTTCTGGTAATCTATTGTCTGTATGTTCTGGTTGTCTATATGTTTTGGTTGTCTACTGTCTGTATGTTCTGGTTGACCACTGTCTGTATGTTCTGGTTGTCTATAGTCTGTATGTTTTAGTTGTCTATTGTCTGTATGTTCTGGTTGACTATTGTCTGTATGTTCTGGTTGTCTACTGTCTGTATGTTCTGATTGTCTATTGTCTGTATGTTTAGTTGTCTGTATGTTTTGGTTGTCTACTGTCTGTATGTTCTTGTTGTCTACTGTCTGTATGTTTTGGTTGTCTATTGTCTGTATGTTCTGGTTGTCTATTGTCTGTATGTTTTGGTTGTCTACTGTCTGTATGTTATAGTTGTCTATATGTTTTAGTTGTCTATTGTCTGTATGTTTTAGTTGTCTATTGTCTGTATGTTCTGGTTGTCTATTGTTTGTATGTTTTAGTTGTCTATTGTCTGTATGTTCTGGTTGTCTGTATGTTCTGGTAGTCTATTGTCTGTATGTTCTGGTAGTCCATTGTCTGTATGTTCTGGTAGTCTATTGTCTGTATGTTCTGGTTGTCTACTGTCTGTATGTTCTGGTTGTCTATTGTCTGTATGTTTTAGTTGTCTATTGTCTGTATGTTTTGGTTGACTATTGTCTGTATGTTCTGGTTGTCTATTGTCTGTATGTTTTAGTTGTCTATTGTCTGTATGTTCTGGTTGTCTATTGTCTGTATGTTTTGGTTGTCTACTGTCTGTATGTTCTGGTTGTCTGTATGTTTGGTTGTCCATTGTCTGTATGTTCTTGTTGTCTATTGTCTGTATGTTCTGGTTGTCTATTGCCTGTATGTTTGGTTGTCTGTATGTTCTGGTTGTCTATTGTCTGTATGTTTTGGTTGTCTATTGTCTGTATGTTCTGGTTGTCTATTGTCTGTATGTTTGGTTGTCTACTGTCTGTATGTTTGGTTGTCTATTGTCTGTATGTTCTTGTTATCTACTGTCTGTATGTTTGGTTGTCTACTGTCTGTATGTTCTGGTTGTCTACTGTCTGTATGTTTGGTTGCCTATTGTCTGTATGTTTTGGTTGTCTATTGTCTGTATGTTCTGGTTGTCTATTGTTTGTATGTTCTGGTTGTCTGTATGTTCTGGTAGTCTACTGTCTGTATGTTTTGGTTGTCTACTGTCTGTATGTTCTGGTTGTCTATTGTCTGTATGTTCTGGTTGTCTATTGTCTGTATGTTTTAGCTGTCTATTGTCTGTATGTTCTGGTTGTCTGTATGTTCTGGTAGTCTATTGTCTGTATGTTCTTGTTGTCTACTGTCTGTATGTTTTGGTTGCCTACTTTCTGTATGTTTTGAGCTCCTGAGCTTCCTCCTCATTCCTCTTTCTCTCCAGTTCCTGCTGTTTGCGTATATGTTCCTTCCTCATCCTCTCAAACTCCTCCTGAACAGATGAGTCGGCTGCTTCCGGGTCTCTGACTGAGTCTACGGTGTTGAGAAGCACTGGTACAAACTACAATCCACATGGGGAGGTTTATCACATAATGTGAATCTCTATATGATGAATATGTTAGTGAATTTGATTGCAAAAATTTAGTCCCTACATAAACAGAGAAGAATGTTGGTATGCATAGCTTTAGTTTGTTTTCATAATACCATCAACACTATGTGTAGGAAATGTAAAATGTAGGAAGTTTAAAATATTAAGCATTAATTGTTAAAAGATTGAAAAACACATTTTATTATGAGCGTTGACCCCTCAGAGAGTCTTTTTACCTTTTCTGAGTGTTGACCCCTCAGCGAGTCCAGTTTTTACCTGTTCTGAGTGTTGACCCCTATGCGACTCCAGTTTTTACCTGTTCTCAGTATTGACCCCTCAGCGAGTCTAGTTTTTACCTGTTCTGAGTGTTGACCCCTCAGCGAGTCCAGTTTTTACCTATTCTGAGTGTTGACCCCTATGCGACTCCAGTTTTTACCTGTTCTGAGTATTGACCCCTCAGCGAGTCCAGTTTTTACCTGTTCTGAGTGTTGACCCCTCAATGAGTCCAGTTTTTACCTGTTCTGAGTGTTGATCCCTCAGCGAGTCCAGTTTTTACCTATTCTGAGTGTTGACCCCTAAGCGACTCCAGTTTTTACCTGTTCTGAGTATTGACCCCTCAGCGAGTCCAGTTTTTACCTTTGCCGAGTGTTGACCCCTCAGCAAGTCCAGTTTTTACCTGTTCTGAGTTTTGACCCCTCAGCGACTCCAGTTTCTACCTGTTCTCAGTGTTGACCTATCAGCGAGTCCACTTTAAACCTGTTCAGAGTGTTGACCCCTTAGTGAATCCAGTTTATACCTAATCAGCATGTTGAACCCTAAGTGAGTCTACATTTTACCTGTTCAGTGTTGACCCCTCAATGAGTGCACTTATATCCTGCTCAGTCTTGACTCCTCAGCGAGTCAACATTCTCCTGTTCAGAGTGTCGACTCCTCAGTGAATTCACTTTTTACCAGTTCAGAGTGTTGACTCCTCAGCGAGTTCACTTTTTACCAGTTCAGAGTGTTGACTCCTCAGTGAATCCACTTTTTACCAGTTCAGAGTGTTGACTCCTGAGCGAGTCCAACTTTATACATTTCAGAGTGTCGACTCCTCAGTGAATCCACTTTTTACCAGTTCAGAGTGTTGACTCCTCAGCGAGTTCACTTTTTATCAGTTCAGAGCGTTGACTCCTCAGTTAGTCCACTTTTTACCAGTTCAGAGTGTCGATTCCTCAGTGAGTTCACATTTTTACCTTTTCAGATTGTTGACTCCTCAGCAAGTCCACATTTTAACCTGTTCAGAGTGTTGACTCCTCAGAGAGTCCACTTTTTACCTGTTCAGAGTGTTCACTTTTTTACCTGTTCAGAGTGTTGACTCCTCAGTTAGTTCACTTTATACCTGTTCAGAGTGTCGACTCCTCAGAGAGTTAACTTTTTACCAGTTCAGAGCGTTGACTCCTCAGTGAGTTCACTTTTTACCTGTTCAGAGTGTTGACTCCTCAGCGAGTTCACTTTTTACCTGTTCAGAGTGATGACTCCTCAGCGAGTTCACTTAATACCTGTTCAGAGTGTCGACTCCTCAGTGAATTAACTTTTTACCTATTCAGAGTGTTGACTGCTCATAGTCCACTTTTTACCTGTTCAGAGTGTTGACTCCCCAGCGAGTTCACTTTTTACCTGTTCAGAGTGTTGACTCCCCAGCGAGTTCACTTTTTACCTGTTCAGAGTGTTGACTCCTCAGCGAGTTCACTTTTTACCTGTTCAGAGTGTTGACTCCTCAGAGAGTCCACTTTTTACCTGTTCAGAGTGTTGACTCCTCAGCGAGTTCACATTTTACCTGTTCAGAGTGTTGACTCCTCAGTGAGTTCACTTTTTAACCTGTTCAGAGTGATGACTCCTCAGGGAGTTCACTTTTTTACCTGTTCAGAGTGTTGACTCCTCAGAGAGTTCACTTTTTACCTGTTCAGAGTGATGACTCCTCAGAGAGTTCACTTTTTACCTGTTCAGAGTGTTGACTCCTCAGCAAGTTTAGTTCCCTCTGTTGTGTTATCTGCTGTTCCTCTTTTTGCCTCATCCTTTCCTCCTTCAGCTGTTTTTCTGTGTGGCGTTTTGGTTGAACTTTCATCAGATCATTAAACTCCTGTAAGTGTTTTTGTAACAAACTTGATTTCACTTCCGTGTCTATCATTGGATTCGTCTGTGCAGCCTTCTTTATCTGATCTCTCTTCTGAAAATGCGGAATAGGATTCCAATCGCAGTTCTCAGGCTCCTCCCCCACTGCCCCTTCCACCGACTTTAAGTGTACGGGAGATAATTTGGAACTCTGGGAGTTGGAATTCTGATTTGGTGTTTCTTTGACTGAGCACTGAGGTTTATCTGAGTTACTACTAAAATTTCCAATCTCACTAAGATGTTTTCCCAACAGCATGGATTTTGCTTCTAGTTCTTTTGGTTTTCTTGAATCAATATTTACCTATAATTCCAATGTTATTTATTATAGCCGTTTTGATTGGACAAAAATAAAGCTAACTGAGAATTTACACATCAATAAATCCAAAAACGCTATGCATACATACGCGACTGAAAACAAATAACATAGTGCGGGGAAACTATTCAAATTTTTGAAATTAATAATACAGGGAACGAATTGGAAATAGATCGGTAAAGTTGGCTACTAGTAACCAGCTACTAGTAACTGGCTACTTAAAAAGAGAAAAGTTGGCTACTAGTAGCCAGCTACTTGAACCAGGAAAAGTTAGCTACTAGTAGCCAGCTACTAAAAGTAAGAAAAGTTAGCTACTCGTAGCCAGCTACTACAAAATATAAAAGTTATAATTACTGATAGCTCGCTACCAGATAAAGGTTAATGAGTTTGAAAATTATTGTCTATCAGAATTATTTCTAAAGAGGACGAGGAGTCCTATGAAATTCCATGCTCAATTATCCCCAATTACACAACGTTGCAATGTAAAATACGAATAAACTTTTTCAACTGAGTGTTTACTTTAAAAGTGATACGGATTGAATTCAGACCTTCAATCATTTGATATACCATCCATTTTGAGATATCGGCTACTTTTACAATTTGATTCGAGTTACCCTGAAATTTCAACATAAGTGTGAATACCGTAAGAAACTTTGTTTGTATAGATATCTGACGACTTTACGACTATACATATGGCAAGAAGTGATAGATGGTGTTTTGGTACGCCACGAATTTTCAGATGTTGCTCTTTAGGAAATCAGTTACTTATACATTTTGATTATCGGTAATATGAAATTTCAAGATCAGTATGAATACCTTAAGGAACTCCGTGTTTATATCATATATTTAACTTATTTACAACGATACGTATGGCGAGTAGTGGTATTGGGTATCGTGATATGTCATCAATTTTCAGATATCACACTTAAGGAAGTCAGGTGCATATACCTTTTGATGGCAGGTAAACTGAAATTTCAAGTTTTTCGCAAATATCTTAAGGCACTCTAAGTTTGTATTAGATATCTGACTAATTTACAATTATCAAAGTGAAGAAGAGTGATATTAGGTATCTTGACACGCCATAATTGTCCAGATATTACACTTAAGGAAGTCAGCTACTTATACCTTTTGATTGCAGGTAACATGAAATTTCAAGTTTTCTACCAATATTTTAAGGAACTCTGAGTTTGTATTAGATATCTGACGAATTTACAATTATCACAGTGAAGAAGAGTGATATTAGATATCTTGACATGCCATAAATTTCCAGATATCACGCTTAAGGAAGTCAGCTACTTATACTTTTTGATTCCTGGTAACCTGAAATTTCAAGTTTTTCATAAATATCTTAAAGAACTCCGTGTTTGTATTAGATATCTGACTAGTTTACAACTATCCATGTGAAGTGGAGTGGTACTAGGTATCTTGATATGCCATTAAGTTTCAGATATTCCGCTTAAGGAAGTCAGCTACTTATACTTTTTGATTCCAGGTAACCTGAAAATTAACATTTTTGGAAAATATTTTAAGGAACTCCGTCTTTGTTTTGAATATCTGATTAATTTACAAATGCACATATGAAAACACCTGATATCAGGTATCTTGATATGCCATCAATTTTGAGATATCACGCTTAAGGAAGTCAGCTACTTATACCTTTTAATTCTTGGTAACCTGAAAGTTCAAGTTTTTCATAAATATCTTAAAGAACTCTGTATTTGTATTAGATATCTGACTAATTTACAACTACCCACGTGAAGAGGTGTGATATTAGGTATCTTGACATGCCATCAATTTTCGGATATCATACTTAACAAAGTCAGCTACTTATAACTTTTGATTGCAGATAACCTGAAATTTCAAGTTTTTCATAAATATCTTAAAGAACTCCTTGTTTGTATTAGATATCTGACTAATATACAACTATCCATGTGAAGTGGAATGGTATTAGGTATCTTGATATGCCATCAATTTTCAGATATCACCCTTAAGGAAGTCAGCTACATATACCTTTTGATTGCAGGTAACCTGAAATTTCAAGTTTTTCATAAATATCTTAAAGAACTCCTTGTTTGTATTAGATACCTGACTAGTTTACAACTGTTCATGTGAAGTGGAGTGGTTCTAGGTATCTTGATATTCCATTAATTTTGAAATATCACGCTTAAGGAAGTCAGCTACTTATACCTTTTGATTGCAGGTAACCTGAAAATTAAAGTTTTTTGAAAATATTTTAAGGAACCCCGTCTTTGTTTTGAATATCTGATTAATTTACAAATGCACATATGACAAAATCTGATATCAGGTATCTTGATATGCCATCAATTTTTAGATATCACGCTTAAGGAAGTCAGCTACTTATACCTTTTAATTCTTGGTAACCTGAAATTTCAAGTTTTTCATAAATATCTTAAAGAACTGTATTTGTATTAGATATCTGACTAATTTACAACTACCCACGTGAAGAGGTGTGATATTAGGTATCGTGATATGCCAACAATTTTCGGATATCATACTTAACAAAGTCAGCTACTTATAACTTTTGATTGCAGGTAACCTGAAATTTCAAGTTTTTCATAAATATCTTAAAGAACTCCTTGTTTGTATTAGATATCTGACTAATTTACAACTATCCATGTGAAGTGGAATGGTATTAGGTATCTTGATATGCCATCAACTTTTAGATACCACGCTTAAGGAAGTCAGCTACTTATACCTTTTGATTCCTGGTAACCTGAAATTTCAAGTTTTTTTTTTTTTAAATATCTTAAAGAACTCTGTATTTGTATTAGATATCTGACTAATTTACAACTACCCACGTGAAGAGGTGTGATATTAGGTATCTTGATATGACAACAATTTTCGGATATCTTACTTAACAAAGTCAGCTACTTATAACTTTTGATTACAGGTAACCTGAAATTTCAAGTTTTTCATAAATATCTTAAAGAACTCTGTGTTTGTATTAGATATCTGACTAATTTACAACTATCCATGTGAAGTGGAGTGGTATTAGGTATCTTGATATGCCATCAATTTTCAGATATCACCTTTAAGGAAGTCAGCTACTTATACCTTTTGATTGCAAGTAACCTGAAATTTCAAGTTTTTGACCAATATTTTAAGGAACTCCTTGTTTGTATTAGATATCTGACTAATTTACAATTATCAAAGTGAAGAAGAGTGATATTAGGTATCTTGCCATGCCATAAATTTCCAGATATCACGCTTAAGGAAGTCAGCTACTTATACATTTTAATTCCTGGTATCCTGAAATTTCAAGTTTTTCATAAATATCTTAAAGAACTCTGTGTTTATATTAGATATCTGACTAGTTTACAACTATCCATGTGAAATGGAGTGATACTAGGTATCTTGATATGCCATTAATTTTGAGATATCACGTTTAAGGAAGTCAGCTACTTGTACCTTTTGATTGCAGGTAACCTGAAAATTAAAGTTTTTAGAAAATATTTTAAGGATCTCCGTGTTTGTTTTAGATATCTGATTAATTTACCAATTCACACATGACAAGATGTGATATTAGGTATTTTGATTTGCCATTAATTTTCAGATATCACGTTTAAGGAAGTCAGCTACTTATACCATTTGATTCTAGGTAGCCTGAATTTTCAAGTTTTCCTTACATATCTTGAGGCACTCTGCGTTTGTATGACAATATCTTAATTTACCATCTCACATATGACAATGAGTGATATTAAGTATCTTATTATGCCATCAATTTTCAGATATCACGCTTAAGGAAGTTAGCTACTTAGACCTTTTGATTCCAGACATCCTGAAATTTCAAAAGTTTTGTAGATATCTTTTAAAGAACTGTGTGTTTGTATTAGATATCAGACTAATTATTTACTATCCACCTGAAGAGGAGTGATATTAGGTCTCTTAATATGCCATCAATTTTCAAATACATATGTTAGATATCCGACTAATTTATCTTTGCCGATATTACTGGGCTTTATATGAAGTGTCTTGATATGCAATAAATTTTCAGATATCACGTTCAACGAAGTCAGCTACTTATACCTTTTGATTCCAGACATCCTGAAATTTAAAGTGTTTTGCATATAGCTTAAGGAACTCTGTGTTTCTGTTAGATATCTGACTAGTAAACTACTATCCACGTGAAGAGGTATGATAATAGGTATCAAGATACATAATATCACTCTTCTTCACGTGGAGGGTTGTAAGTTAGTCAGATATCTAATACAAACGCAGAGTTCCTCAAGATATTTACGGAAAACTTCAAATTTCAGGTTAATTAGAATCAAAAAGTATAAGTACCTGACTTCCTTAAGCGTGATATCTGGAAATTAATGGCAAATCAAGATACCTAATAACACATCTTGTCTTGTGTGCATTGGTAAATTAATCAGATATCTAAAACAAATACGGAGCTTCTTAAAATATTTTCTAAAAACTTTAATTTTCAGGTTACTTGCAATCAAAAGGTATAAGTAGCTGACTTCCTTAAGCGTGATATCTAAAATTTGATGGCATATCAAGATATCTAATATCACTCCACTTCACAAGGATAGTTGTAAATTAGTCAGATATTTAATACAAACAAAGAGATCCTTAAGATTTTTATGCAAAACTTGAAATTTCAGGTTGTCAGGAATCAAATGCTTTAAGTAGCTGACTTCCTTACTAGTGATATCTGAAAATTGATGGCATATTAAGATACTTAATATCACTCCTTGTCATATGTGAGATTGTAAATGACTGAAATATTTAGTACAAACGCAGAGTTCCTTAAGATATGTACGGAAAACGTGAAATTTTAGATTACTAGGAATGAAAAGGTATAAGTAGCTGACTTTATTAAGGGCGATATCTGAAAATTGATGGCATATCAAGATGCCTAATAGCACATCTTGTAATATTTGGATTAAGAAATTAATCAGATATCTAAAACAAACACGGAGTTCCTTAAAATATTTGATAAAACTTGAAATTTCAGTTTACCTGTAATCAAAAGATAAAAGTAGCTAACTTCCTTAAACACGATATCTTAAAATTGATGGTATATCAAGACACCTATTATCAGTCTTCGTCATATGGATAATTGTATATTAGTCAGATATCTAGTACAAACACAGAGTTCCTTGAGATATTTATGAAAAACTTGAAATTTCAGGTTACCAGGAATCAAAAGGTATAAGTAGCTGACTTCCTTAAGCGTGATATCTAAAAATTGATGGCATATCAAGATACCTAATATCAGATTTTGTCATATGTGCATTGGTAAATTAATCAGATATTTAAAACAAAGACGGAGTTCCTTAAAATATTTTCAAAAAACTTTAATTTTCAGGTTACCTGCAATCAAAAGGTATAAGTAGCTGACTTCCTTAAGGGTGATATCTCAAAATTAATGGCATATGAAGATACCTAGGACCATTCCACTTCACATGAATAGTTGTAAACTAGTCAGATATCTAATACAAACACAGAGTTCTTTAAGATATTTATGAAAAACTTGAAATTTCAGGTTACCTGCAATCAAATGGTATAAGTAGCTGACTTCCTTAAGCGTGATATCTAAAAATTGATGGCATATCAAGATACCTAGTGCCACTTCACTTCACATGAATAGTTGTAAACTAGTCAGATATCTAATACAAACACAGAGCTCTTTAAGATATTTATGAAAAACT
>NC_079168.1:81405439-81490439 GCF_947568905.1 Ostrea edulis
AGCAGTTTCGAGGGGAGCACCTACTTCTTCTGTGTCTTCCTTACATATTGTGTCTTCTTTACCTGTCCTGTGTCTTCCTTACCTGTCCTGTGTCTTCTTTATCTACTCTGTGTCTTCCTTACCTGTTCTGTGTCTTCGTTACCTGTCCTGTGTCTTCGTTACCTGTCCTGTGTCTTCCTTACCTGCTCTGTGTCTTCCTTACCTGCTCTGTGTCTTCCTTACCTGTTCTGTGTCTTCCTTACCTTTACCTGTTCTGTGTCTTCCTTACCTGCTATATGTCTTCCTTACCTGTCCTGTGTCTTCCTTACCTGTTCTGTGTCTTCCTTACCTGTCCTGTGTCTTCTTTATCTGTTCTGTGTCTTCTTTACCTGCTCTGTGTCTTCCTTACCTGTTCTATGTCTTCTTTACCTGTTCTGTGTCTTCCTTACCTGTTCTGTGTCTTCCTTACCTGTTCTCTGTCTTTCTTACCTGTTCTGTGTCTTCCTTACCTGTTCTGTGTCTTCCTTACCTGTTCTGTGTCTTCCTTACCGACTATATGTCTTCTTTACCTGTTCTGTGTCTTCCTTACCTGTTCTGTGTCTTCTTTACCTGTTCTATGTCTTCTTTACCTGTTCTGTGTCTTCCTTACCTGTTCTGTGTCTTCCTTACCTGTCCTGTATCTTCTTTACCTGTTCTGAGTCTTCCTTACCTGTTCTGTGTCTTCCTTACCTGTCCTGTGTCTTCCTTACCTGTTCTGTGTCTTCTTTATCTGTTCTGTGTTTTCTTTATCTGTTCTGTGTCTTCCTTACCTGTTCTGTGTCTTCCTTACCTGCTATATGTCTTCCTTACCTGTCCTGTGTCTTCCTTACCTGTTCTGTGTCTTCTTTACCTGTTCTGTGTCTTCTTTACCTGTCCTGTGTCTTCCTTACCTGTTCTGTGTCTTCTTTATCTGCTCTGTGTCTTCTTTACCTGTTCTGTGTCTTCCTTACCTGTTCTCTTTTCCTTTGTTCTGCTAATAGCTGCCTTTTACTTGGGGGCTTAGGTTTTTCAGGGATTTTACGCTTTGTCTTTTTTTTCCCTTTCTGTGTAAATAAAACAAATGCTGTGCCAACTTGTTTTGATTTGGCCACATTACATTTAAACCATAGAGTAAAATAATTAAATTCTATTCTGCACTACATAAGTATAATTACTCTAAGTTTTAGAATTTGAAATGTTTCATTTTATTTTTGACTGCATAATAAATCAAAGTTAATGTAATGACACACCAACCAGTAATCTTTCTCCTAAATTGAATGAAATATTACCTAACTCTGAAACAAGAGGCCCACAGGCCTCATTGATCACCTGAGTACTAGTGAAAAAGTAACACTACTCCCAAGGGCTATGAAATCTAGAAAAAAAATTCCTGTTCTGAATATCTAAGCTAAATTCTAATGTTCAGCATTAGTATAAAACAAGATGTGTTCTTAAAACTTCAATGTCCTCAAAAAAGCATACACTGATGAAAGGTTTTAAATGGTATAATAGGTGAATTAACATGAAAAGATATGACTAATTTGGACCCATCCTAAAGTCAAAACCATGGGTTGTAAATTTACCATTTTTTGTACATCCTTTTCTGCTATTCCTAAGTATGCATTTAGATTTTATACAGTATCAGCAAACTTACAGATAAATACTGCATACTAAGTTTGGCCCCACCCTGGGGTCAGAATCCCTACCCCGGGGATCATCAAATTTACAATTTTGATAAAGGACTACCTGCTCTTTCTAAATATCCATTTAGTTTCAATTTAGTATCAATAACACTAAAGAAAATGTTATTTAAGTGTATTACACATAAACACTATATAGTAAGTTTGGCCCCGCCCTGGGGTCAAAACCACTACCCTGGGGATCATGAAATTTACAATTTTGATAGAGGCCTTCCTGCTCTACATCACTATGCATTTAGTTTTTCTTAAACATGTGCGGTAACAGAGAAGATTTTTGAAAATTGGTCAATTTTGGGCAGTTTTTGCCCCGCCCCTAAGGCTCCAGGAATCCTGAAATTTACAATTTATGTCCCCCTTGTCCCACAGATGCTTCATACCAAATTTAAAAAGAATTGGAATGATAGTTATCCAGTGACTTTTTTTGTATTTCAAACTACCACCCCTCCTTTTGAATTGGGAAAAATTAGCAACAAATCCTCAAATTGGGAAAAATCATTCATAGTAAATTAAAATGGTAAAGATGCATAAGATAATCAAGTAACAATTTTTTAGGTTGAGGTTTATTTCGGATCTGACTTAAAATCATAAAATAAATCATTATTTAACATTAAATACGTATTGGAAGTCACACCGTGTATAAATATTATTTACTTTTTCTAAGAAATACTTATTGTCTAATTTCATAAAGAAAATAATAAATTATTAATTCACCAGCATTTGTACCCATAATTTTGTAAATATTATATTAATAATCAAGTTTCCAGAATGTTTCTCCTGTTTGTATTTTTTAGATTTTAGTACAACCCTATACTGTTGGCCACTTCCTGTTATTAGCCTGACCCTACATGTAATATGGCGGTCAAACTGAAAGTGTCAACAATATGGCTTGATGTGTATCTGCAAACTATATACTTCGCTGTATATCTGCTTATATGGATGCCTCTATTGTTTTATATATTCTTTACAAAACCTTTTGCATGCGCAGTGGTCTGGAGAATAAAACTGAAGAAAAAAAATGTTTTTACTCTTTGACAGCAATATACGGTAATCCTTTTTTTAAATGGCCTAATTTCCCTAGATTTGAAATTGGGAAAAACATGTTGATATAATTGGGAAAAAATAGCTAATTTTTGTGAGGGGAAACAGCCGAATATCGGTGGCATTTTGGTCCAAAAAAAATCACTGTCATCAAGAAGTTAAAAATGTCTATTGTTCACACATTTAATAACTGACCATTTTGGCCCCACCCTGATACCAAAACCCCTATTCCTGGGATCATCAAATTTACAATTTTGGTAAAGGGCTACCTACTCTTTCTAAATATCCATTTAGTTTCAATTTAGTATCAATAGCACTAAAATAGATGTTATTTAAGTGTTTTACACATAAACAATATATACCGAGTTTGGCCCCGCCCTGGGGTCAGAACCCCTACCTCGGTGATCATGAAATTTACTATTTTGGTAGAGGCCTTCCTGCTCTACATCACTATGCATTTAGTTTTTCTTACACATGTGTGGTTCTTGAGAAGATTTTTGAAAATTGGTCAATTTTGGGCAGATTTTGCCCTGCCCCTAGGAATCCTGAAATTTACAAGTTATGTCCCCCTTGTCCCAAAGATGCTTTATACCAAATTTGAAAAGAATTGGACTGGTAGTTATCAAGAAGTTAAAAATGTTCAATTGTTAACCCACAACGATTGATGATGGACGACACCCAATTGCAATAGGTCACCTGAGTAAACTCAGGTGACCTAAAAAATTACTGGTGTCTTGGCTTGTGACATGCCCTAACTTTGAGGTTGTGACCTTGATTTGATCCTGAATTTGTAGTTGTGACCTAAACTTACCTTGTCTAGTTCTGACCTTAGCTTCACCTCTGCAATTGTGACCATGGTTTGATCTACCTGGTTGTAACCTTGACCTACATTCATTCTGGTTGTGACTTTGATTTCACCTACCCAACTTTAACCTTGACGTAATTTGACTCTGTTGACCTACCCTGACTCTAAGGTTGTGTCTCTTTGAAGGGTCTCTAGCTTTCAACCACTCATCATAGGAATGGAAATTTTTCAGCTTGAACAAGAATCAAAATAAGAATGTGTTAACTAGATTTATGTTAACAATAAATATACTTTTCCCGCACAGAAATTAACACTTTTAAGTGAATATTTGTCATAATAATATATCATTGTACTGTGTATTTGTAATGTTCACAATCATTAAAGAACATGGGCTGTTATTGGCTGTAATGTGCCTTGTTTGATCTTACTATAAACCTCCTTCACTGTCTAAAATATCAACCTTCTTTGTTCTTAGATACAAGGGGCTCAGGGTTCATAAGGCTTACCTGAATGGTATTGCTATTCTAGAACAAAGAATCAACAGTAGTAATAAACTTTGGACCTCTTACTAGGAAATTGAGAGTTGTGATTGGACAACAGTACACTACCTCATAATGCTTCCAAATTACAATTTGTAAACTACAGCCCTAATTTGCATTTCAAAATGCAATTTATTTTAAACATATTCCAATATCAAACTATGCCTCCATCCCAGCAATCTATAGGCTATGATCATAACAAACTATGCCTCCATCCCAGCATTCTATAGGCTATGATCATAACAAACTATGCCTCCATCCCAGCATTCTATAGGCTATGATCATAACAAACTCATACATGCCAACTTTCCCGATTTGTGCGGGATTCTCCCGATTTGAAGCAACTGAAAAGACAAATCCCGATAGGGATTGCAAAAATACCCCGAAATCCCGATTTTCTAAAAATATCTCCCATTTTACGACAACAAACCCCCATTTCCAACCGGAATTTGAAATCCCGCGTCATTTCTGAACTGGCCAATCAGAAATCGGGACAATAGTCAGCCATTGCTGTTTACCTGTGTCGTATAGTGTCGGGTTGGTCTGCCTGTGTCGGGGTGTTTATTGGACAGTACGAAGCATGTTTTGATAGTAATTAATCGGGAAGACGGATTTCAAATTGACATATCCTTTACACAAACGTGAATGACAACGATGATAGTGTCACCACCAAACAATCGGATATTCCCGATTTTTGCCTCTCGCTGACAGCATTCAAAATTTGCAATAAGGTACGTCAAATATATATTTTTTCCAACTATAACAATATAGGTTATCCAAATATATCTGTCTATAGCGATGTATTATATACAGTCAAAACTGCCATAGCGACCCACTGTATTAAGTGACTCACTGTCGTATGTGACCATAAAAAGTTCCCCCCCAAGACGTTACTCTATATATTGTACCTGTATTAAACGACCACCTGTCTGACGTGACCAACGACCATGATTTTTACAACCTTTTCGTGTATTTTCACGAAATTTTACCTCTATTTAACGACTGTACATTTTTCTATTACAACGTGATTACTACTTTCGATTTCGGTTGAGTCGACTCTTCTGGAATTATCGCCCCTAACACTTTCGTTTTCAAACGCACGACTATTCTGGGAATTATCGCCCCTAACACTTTCGTTTTGGTACGCACAGTTTGGCGATGATCTTGTTTAGTCAGCCCTCTGAATAAATTATTATACCTAAGCTGTCAACATGCAGTGTCGTGTGTGGTTAATTAATAAAACCCGAGTTGATGTTTATTTAACAAAATCAAGGATCAGGAAATCAAGGCCGGTGTATTTGAAGGTGTGATTTTCGACAAACTTTAAGAAGCGCCGGGTAGGCTAGATCGGAAATGAAAATCTACCACTTGTTATACCATTATGTTCAACAGAGTAAAAATTTGCCCCATTGTGATATAAATAAGGTAAATATTGTGCTTAGGACTGAAATTTTAAACGGAGTATTGGCAGTTTTTCCTGTATGAGATATTTGAGGTTTCCAGAATAATGACCGGAACTAGCGGCTCACTTCGACATGTCCCGAGTATTTGACACGTCCGAGTTCAATAAAATTGCTTGCATTAGTTCTAAGCTTAAAAGATTTGCTGTGTATGTACAATGGATATTGTGATTTATTTAATGTTTCTCAAATTGAATAACATTTTTCCAGCATGTATTGTACAAAAGGAGACGCAACACTTCACCATTTGCTTTCTTACCACAAGCATTGCATTTTTTAGTTACACTGTACAAGTAGGCTATACATAAATACCCTTTACAACAAAGTGTTTATAAGTTTTAGAAAATTTACATGCAGTTCATAAATAATTTTTAAATCTCATGTAAATGTGTAATATGAAATGCATGCAAAGTTTATCATTCTTAAATAGATTAAATGTAATTTTTGATGAATAAAAATTATGATACAGCACATCATATTCTAGATTTTTAACTACAGTGTATTATTAATTTTCTTTTACAACTATTAAAACCATACTTGATATTCTTAATGATAAATTCCAAATGCATGTAGTCATTTTCTCCATTGTACAAATTATTTACGATATTTTATCCATTAACTGCGGAAAATAGGCAACCTGTATTAAGAGACCACCTGTCATATGTGACCTTTTTTCCATTCTCCGTTGGAAGGTCTCTTAATACAGGTTTGACTGTAATTTATATAGTGTAGTATTCATTAAATATATTTTGTGATGTGTAATTCGCACAAGTCTGTACTGAATTTTATATTTAGCAAGTAGCCTTAATTTACAAGTAAAATCGTATATTTTGATGTGTTTTTTTCCTGGTAATTATTTCAGATGTCATGGGTGCAAAGGTTTTGTTCGCAAACTTCATAGCAAGGCAGATCACTCCTTTTCTGGTTGCAATGCAGATTATCCCACCAGACTCTGCAAGCCCATGTTTACAGACAAGCAAGATTGCCTTTGTAGTCATACCTAAATGCATGTGCTTTAATTCAAATTTTGATATATAGACCAGCCAATGTTTATTGTATGGTGTAAAAGGATGCAACCTAAAGTATTATTAGATAATATGTATGCGACTTGTTGTTGGAGAGGATTTTTTTTGCTGAATAGATGATTTTAATAAAATATTTATGCATATCTTTCAAAGTTTTATTTTTATATAGTTAATGGTCAAACACACTTGATGTTGTGTTAATATATGATACATTTACAATGATTTTATTGATATTTTATTTGAAAAGACAAATATTTATTTTCATGCTTTAATGTCGTGAATTTTGAGCTTTGAAAAAAGGTTGTCGCACGCAAAATCCCCCATGGGGATTTTTAAAAGTTGGCATGTATGCAAACTATGCCTCCATCCCAGCATTCTATAGGCTATGATCATAACAAACTATGTCTCCATCCCAGTATTCTATAGGCTATGATCATAACAAACTATGCCTCCATCCCAGCATTCTATAGGCTATGATCATGACAAACTATATTTGCACTACACAATGAAATTGTATCCGAGTTTCTTAAAGGGACTGGTTCACGATTTTTTATGAAAATATTTCCCCTTTTTTATGGTAAACATTAAGGTATTCCATGTATAATGAAAGGATAATGAACAATTTTGAAGGATTTAGATCAACATAAATGTTTAATGTTAAATAATGATGAAAGTGAAGCAGATGAAATTCACATGACTGGTAAATGATTGGAAGCTGACCTTTTTGCACTTAAGACTTTTTGCAAGAGTTGCCTGCCCTTTGTTTAATATAAGAAAAAACTAATTTTCTAAAAATGTTTGTTGTCAATGATTAATTTTACTTCATATTTTCATTAAGAGAAAATGTGTGTAACTTTCTACCAAGAGATTTTTGTGAAAATATCATTTCTTTTCAAAATATTGTAATAAAACATGTTTTTCCCATATACTTCAATGTTAAATTCTAGGTGAAATAAATCAAGCAGTAAACAAAATTTTGAAAATTCCTATGGTGGATTATTTCTATTTGATGAACCCTTCAAAATGATACCATGATTACAAAAAATTCCACCATCCATTTATTAGATATGAAATATGGTCATTATACATTGAATACCTTAAAAATATAACTCATTTAATGTTGACAGCCAAAATTTTGACCTTCTGAATGCAAGAATAAAAGCAATATTTTAGCCTTAAATCTGTGTTATGTAAACAAAGACTCGATCAAGTCTTTTTATGTATACAAACAAGTGAAATATTGATTTTGTAATATAAAGCATCTTAATTTGGCATAGTCACAAATTTTAACTTCTAGATGACACATTTACCCCCAAAATGCTTGAAATATTAAAGATATAATAAACCTAGATCGATATCCATTTCTTTTGAAAATTTTGTAAACAATAACATTCCGCAATCTTTATTTACAAGACAAATAATAAACTCTCTAAAATGGACTTCTATGATAATGTATAACCTTAATTTTTAATTAATTCTTAACTCTTTTAAAACACATTAGACAGTAGATTTTGATCATTAAAAGTGAAAAAGAAAATTTTGGGGGAAATCGTGAATCAGTCCCTTAGTCATGTGGTTTAACATAAGATTTATTCCTCTTCATTTGTCCTGTATTATCTCCCTTAGAAAAGGGAACACGGTCCTAACTTGGACAAATCTCCTTTACCAAAGGACACTTTAAATCAAGAGACTTTACAAAAGTTGAAGGTATAGAAAGTTTACAGATATAACTTGAGTGATTCACTATAATAAGCACCCTATAGGGGACAACATAGTGAAGGTACTCACATCTTCCTCTGTCAGTCCAAAGTCCTGTGGAGGCCGGTATTTCTATTAAAAAGAAGGGACAAGATTACTGAAATCCATCAGTTCCAAAAGACAACCAACTGCTTTAAATATATTGTTTTCACATGAAAAAAACCGATCCGTTTCTCTAAAAAACAAGAGATGTTTGTAAACACATAAGTCCCCCGTGGTGCAAAATTGAAAAGGGTTATACTCATCATTTAATTGATAGTAGTATCATAAATTCAAAATATTGAGCAGACAATATCTTCCTATGTCAAGACTGCATTGACCAAGTGACCTAAAATAGGGGTCATCTACTCCTTATGCTGTACCAGTGTACCAATTTTGATGTCTGTCAAGCAAAGGGTTCTCAAGATATTGAGCAGACAGTATATTGCTATGTCCAGTTTGACCCTTGTTCATGTGACCTCCAAATCAATAGGGGTCATCTTCTCCTGAAGATGTACCAGTGTACCAAGTTTGGTGTCTGTCAAGCAAAGGTTTCTCGAGATATTCAATGGACAGTATATTCCAGTTTGACCCTTGACCATGTGACCTCAAAATCAATAGGGGTCAACTTCTTCTAAAGATATACCAGTGTACCAAGTTTGATGCCTGTAAAGCAAAGGGTTCTCAAGATATTGAACAGACAGTATCTTCCTATGTCCAGAGTAAATTGACCCTTGACCCGAAAAACATTAGGGGTCCTCTTCTACTCATAACCAACCCACATATGAAATATCATTACGATCAAGTGATTGGTTCTTAAGATATTGAGCAGACGTGGTCTACCGATCGACAGGTGCAAACCAATATGCCCCTCTTCTTTGAAAGTATCTATGATAAATTCTAATATCCAGCAACAATATCAAACATGATGTGTTCTTAAAACTTCAATGCCTTCAAAAGTGCATATACTGATGAAAGACTTTATATAATATATATATTAACTTAAAATGATATGACTAATCTGGACCCATCCTAGAGTCACCATTTTTGAACATCCTGCTCTGTTATTCCTAAATATGCACTTAAAATTTATACTATATCAGCAAACTTAAAGTTCTTCAAATCATTAAGACAATAATCATTATAATAATTTTGACACCACCCTGAATCCAAACCCTTACCCCCTAGGATCATGAAATTTACAATTTTGGTAAAGGACTACCTACTCCTTCTAAATATCTATTTAGTTTCAATTTAGTACCAATAGCATTAAAGCAGATATCATTTGTTTTGCACATGTACACCATATATACTAAGTTTGGCCCCACCCTGGGGTCAGAACCTACCTGGGGATCCTGAAAAGTTACAATTTTGGTAGAGGCCTTCCTGCTCTACGTCTCTATGCATTTAGTTTTTCTTAAAGATATGCAGGTGTAGAGAAGATTTTTGAAAATTGGTCAATTCTTGGCAGTTTTTGCCCTGCCCCTAAAGCCCATGGGGTGTAGAAGTCCTGAAATTTACAATTTATTTCCCCAAATGTTTCAAAGTGGGACAGAGTGGACCTGCAGTCTGTGAGGAAGACGATAAAATGTATCAAAAGCGGGTTCTCTTTAAAAATGTAAATGTGGAAAATACAAAATACTGTCGAAAGAAATTTTTACTAAAGTGGAAACAAAAACAATGTCATACTTACAAGTAATATCCAAGATATAGTACTTACGACCAAATGAAATAACGTGACATAAGAATTCCATGTATCTAATTAATCCCTAAATACTTATCACTTATTTAGATTGTGTATCTGTCGAATTCGGGTGATTAAACAGCGAATGAGAAACTTACTGAGTACATTCACTTAGGCAGTGATGAATATTTGTCCCACTCCCTCTTGTAAACCAATTGTTTCGCACCTTACTATGGACAAGAGTTCTCCAAAGGGAAACAAGAGGTACTGTGAGAAATGCTCACTAAGAATACCCCCTTGCTTACCCCAATCGTTAATAGGTATTCCTGAGTGTAAAAAAGAAAAGGCATGACAAAACCTTGGGTAGTCTCTTCTCTAGGAGAGCGCTTGGGCTTTGACCTTTTGACCCCAAAATCCAAAGGGAACATCTTCGTTCCAGTGTAGTCCATATGTATGATATGGTGACTGTAGGTGGAAAGGATAATGCTTTAGAGCCCGGAAACCATATTGCTACTTCGATGTCCAGTGCGCTTGATCTTTGACCTTTTGACCCCAAAATCGATAGGGAACATCTTCATCCCATGGGTAGTCCATATGTATGATATGGTGACTGTAGGTGGAATTAGGGTAACGCTTTTGAGCCCGGAAACCATTGTGTCTTCAGATGGACAACCCGATTCCAGTATAACCCCCATCCCCCAACTTTGTTGCAGGGGGTATAATAACTCGGACGTATCTACAAAACTAATGTATTGGAATGATAGTTATCAAGAAGTTAAAAATGTTCTTTTGTTCACACATTTAATAACTGACCATTTTGGCCCCACCCTGATTACCAAAACCCCTACCCCTGGGATCATCAAATTTACAATTTTGGTAAAGGACTACCTGCTCTTTCTAAATATCCATTTAGTTTCAATTTACTAGTATCAATAGCACTAAATATGAAGTAATTTAAGTGTTTTACACATAAACACTATTTACCCAGTTTTGCCCCACCCTGGGGTCAGAACCCCTACCCCGGGAATCATGAATTTATAATTTGGGTAGAGGCCTTCCTGTTCTACATCACTATGCATTTAGTTTTTCTTGCACTTGTGGTTGTAGAGAAGAAGATTTTTGAAAATTGGTCAATATTTGGTAGTTTTTGTCCTGCTCCTAATGCCCAAGGGGTGCAGGAGTCCTGAAATTTACAATTTATGTCCCCCTTGTCCAAAAGATGCTTCATACCAGATTTGAAAAGAATTGGACTGGTAGTTATCAAGGAGTTAAAAATGTGTAATTGTTAACGCATGACGTATGATAACAAATTGCAATAGATCACCCGAGTTAACTCCAATCATGAACATTTTCTATGTTCCCACTATCCTCTTCCAAATTCATTAAACCAAACAAAATGTCTGAGATTTCACACCCCCCCTTCCCCACCCCCATTAGATGCCTTAAATGAGTAAAAGTAGAGTTGTGATGCAAATTTCCAGTTACAAACACAGATTCAGGCTTCACATGATCCTGGAACCATTTCCAGCAGATTTCATTATTTCTTCCTTTTCCTTAACGTCATCCGATGCCGTCTTTTCCTTTCATAGTCAACATTACTCTCTAAAACTTCATGTTTACATTTCAATAAGTTATAAATTTGCATTTTACCACATTTTAAATTTCTGATATTTTGTGTTAACAAACCTCATTTAATGAGCTTAATACATGTAGCTTTTGCCTTGTTTTCAAAAAAGAGGTCTGATCTTCTTGCATTCCATATCATTTTATTTCTAATGTTTGATTTTTAATCGACATTATGTCATAAATCTTGATCTTCATTCAAATGTAAACAGGTCATGGTTAGCACTCATTAAAGAGCATGGTCATTTCATATCTTCAGGCAGTTTGTAACCAAAGGTATTGATATCATATACAATTCTCAAACAGACTTTCACATGCACACAACAATTTTAAAACAAGTTAGATGTTTTCAATCTGACAATGAATTATTCCATTCAATCTAAGCAGAATTCAGCAAAACACATGCAGTTAAGTATGACATAATCTGATCACCTGTTTCTATATGGCTTTGTCCAGAGTGAGATCACATCTTGTGTGTAACAAACATACCTAAGTCTGACAGCAGTCACATGACAAAACAAACTGACCACTGAAAACAGGTGTGTGGGATCTAAAGCACTGGCTGTGTTACACTGGTGGCCACCAAAAGGAGTTCAATATAGAAAAACAATGAACAGGCAGGATTGAACTGACCCATATAGGGAGTGACCATTTGTTGTCACATATTTATAGCGGTTTTCTTTTGTTGTTCAGGAATTGTATCTGGTTATCATCAACAGGGTCTTGTTATTGCATATGTGATAATACGAGCTCCTCGCACCTTGTTATCACATGGGCAGTACTAACATTAGAATTACACAATAGAAACAAGACAGGGATAATCAGTTTTTGTGAAGTTATACTTTTGCTGTTTCACTGGTAAAGTGTGCGCTGATCGATGTCTGGGGCGTTAAAGCAGACAGGAAGTGTTATGTAACAGATAAACACATACCTGTAACCATTTTTTCAGTCAGTAATGTTAAATAGTTCACACACACACACACACACACTCTCTCTCATTTTATAAAGAGTTTGCTAATGCAAGTCTTTAATCCTTTTCCTAATATAATATTTGTGTTATACATGTTTTCTTAAAACATTTGTACAAATACATGTATAGAATTAAATTCCTGAAAAATAATTTATGAAGCCACCAATATGCGATTGATATCGACAGGGATAATCAGTTTTCGTTAAGTTAGTTTTGCTGTTTTACGGGTAAAGCGTATCTTTTATATACACATGCATCGTCCGACGATGGTATATGGCAATCTACATACCATTGTATTGAATGTTTGGTTCAATAATGTAAATGTGAAGCTTTTGAAATATGTGACAAATCGGTCATCTTCTGTGCACTCCTGAAAGAAGGACCACCCATCTATTTGATAATGTGGATATTACTCGGATGCTAACCCTTACTTACAGTGTGACAATATCTATTCGCGGTGGCCGTGACAAACCTAAGTCGTTAAAACAGGTAGTGACAGTTCCATCGCCAAACGCTCGGCATCAGGTGTGAATGTCACAGGTCCTCGGAGATGACCTTAAAAATGAATGTCCCGTGTCACAGTAGGTGTGGCACACTAAAGAACCCTCACTGCTCAATGGCCGTAAGCGCTGAGCATAGGCCTAAATTTGAAGCCCTTCACCGGTCTTGGTGACGTCTTCATATGAGTGAAAAATTCTCGTGCGAGACGTTAAGCAAAATACAATCAATTAATCAGTCTATTTAAGAGTTGGAAGAGAAGCAGATTTTCTGTCTCAAACTGAGCAGATACAACTACAAGAGGCCCATGGGCCACATCGCTCACCTCAGTCACCTTGGCGCATATCTGAAGACTTTCCATATATATTTGCATGTAAAACCTTAGTCCCTATTATGGCCCCAACCTACCCCTGGAGGCCATGATTTTTGCAAACTTGAATCTACACAATGTCAGAAAGCTTTCCTGTAAATGTCAACTTCTTTGGCCCAATGGTTCTTGAGAAGAAGATTTTTCCTATATTTGTATGCAAAACTTTCATTCCCCCTTGTGGCCCCATCCTACCCCCGGGGGCCATGATTTGAACAAACATGAATCTACATTATGTCAGAAAGCTTTCATGTAAATATCAGCTTTTCTGGCTCAGTGGTCCTTGAGAAGAAGATTTTCCCTATATACAGTGAAACTTCTCCAAACTGGCCCCTCAGAAAACCGGTTCTCCCTGAATATCGGCCGATTTTAAAAGTCCCGGCAGAAACCTTAACATTTCCTTACAAAGAAAGTCTCACAAAACCGGCCACCCCTGAAAACCAGCCACTTTTTAAAGTACAATTGTTAACAAACATATGTAATTTACCCTTATAATACTGGCCACTATTTGAAGACTAGAAAAATTTGGCCAGAGGGGTGATTAAGACTGGCCAGGTGTGAAAAACAAGAGGTACTGTGAGCAATGCTCACTAAGAATACCCCCCGCTTATCCCAATCTCCCAAAGGGTGTTGGTAATAGGTATAAACTACCTCTTTTCTGAGTGTAAAAAACAAATGGCATGACAAACCGAACCATATTGCTACTTCGATGTCCAGTGCGCGTGACCTTTGACCTTTTGACCCCCAAATCAATAGGGAACATCTTCATCCCATGGGTAGTCCATATGTATGATATGGTGACTGTAGGTGGAAAGGATAACGCTTTAGAGCCCGGAAACCATATTGCTACTTCGATGTCCAGTGCACTTGACCTTTGACCTTTTGACCCCAAAATTAATAGGGAACATCTTCATCCCATGGGTAGTCCATATGTATGATATGGTGACTGTAGGTGGAAAGGATAACGCTTTAGAGCCCGGAAACCATATTGCTACTTCGATGTCCAGTGCGCTTGACCTTTGACCTTTTGACCCCAAAATCAATAGGGAACATCTTCATCCCATGGGTAGTCCATATGTATGATATGGTGACGGTAGGTGGAAAGGATAACGCTTTAGAGCCCGGAAACCATATTGCTACTTCGATGTCCAGTGCGCTTGACCTTTGACCCCAAAATCGATAGGGAACATCTTCATCCCATGGGTAGTCCATATGTATGATATGGTGACGGTAGGTGGAAAGGATAATGCTTTAGAGTCCGGAAACCATTGCGTCTACAGACGGACGGACGGACGGACGGACAGACAGACGGACAACCCGATTCCAGTATACCCCCCCCACAACTTGTTGCGGGGGGGGGGGGGGGGGGGGTGGGGGTATAATGACTGACCTACTGGCCAGGTGTGAAATTATTGACTGGAGGTGTGAAAAACACAAGTGGCCTCTATAAGTTCTATAGTTTACCTGTGCTGTCCTGGGTGTTAATTGGTGCTTGGCTAATCCAAGTGACCCTTTCAAATTTCTGTATGAAATGTTATAAACAGATATGCACATATTGAATGAATACAATCAATACGCCCTATTGCTGCACCATGGATATAAGCGGTAGTTAATAAACAACAAACCCATGACTGTTAATGATAATTTTCAATAGATAAATGATTTTTGGGGGGTTTCCATAGTCTTAAAATTCCTAAGAAACATCAAAATTAAAATTATATATTTACTACTGTACTTTTTAAAAACGTCAAAACAAATTTGTTAACGATATAAGAAATGGACGTAAACAGAGTTTTTATAGGTAAGAGGAATTCCAATAATAGGCCTCTGTGTTTTCTTTATGTATCCTGTTATAAATTTTTAGTTAAAACGCAGTATTAAGTCTTCCCCGGAAGACATGTGTCGCCTGCTAGTTCATTCTATATGTAATATATCACGTATAATGTTGAAAAAGTAAATTATTGAAATGGTTTTAGTCACTAAACAGGAAGTTGATAAGCGACAGATTGGAAAATGTCTTGCACAATACAGTTGGCCACACTGATGCTCTGTGTCAAATATCAGGGAGTTGCCCCATGTGGTTCTTGAGAAAACTGTGACAGAAATTGTTTTGCTGTAAAAAATTCTAAGTCCCGGCAAACAGGAAGTTGATAAGCGACAGATTCGAAAATGTCTTACACAATACAGTTGGCCACACTGATGCTCTGTGCCAAATATCAGGGAGTTGCCCCATGTGGTTCTTGAGAAAACTGTGACAGAAATGTTTTGTGACGCCGCCGCCAGACGAAGACGGATAGTGATCCCTATATGTCGCCACTGCGTAACGCAGGCGACACAATTAGATGATTGCAGCAAGCCTATGTCTTGTAATAATTACCTGTAGGTACAAGCGGACTAGTTTGATCTCCACCGATAATTGATCATAGATCCCCATATCAAAGTGAGCAGTACCTACTCTGTACCCACTCTGTGTATTAATTGCAGCAATCAAATGGCTATGTGTTTGTTTTGTTTATTAAAACATAAGCTGAAATTCTACATAAATGCTGCTAGTCTACAGATTTCTATACATATATCAAATGCAGTTTTATTTAAACGGAATGTTTTCCATTATTTATGCATGTCAATGTAAAAATGTTTATTCATGTTTAGTTTTAGTGCTATAAATTGAAAATAAACATGTTAGTAAATGATTTTTGTTTTATTTCCAATAGTGAAATAATAGTCCTTGAACACCATATTATATGGTTTGTGGTATGTCAATGAAATATCTTATAAAAATTGAGCTGAAATGTCTCTAAATGCTAAATTCTCGGTATACTGGCCACCCCTCTAAACCGGCCGTTTTTGTTGGTCCGACAGCTGGCCGGTTTAGAGAAGTTTCACTGTATTTGTATGCAAAACTTTGATCCCCCTGTGGCCCCATCCTACCCCCCCCCCTCCCCCCCCAGGGAAGGCATGATTTTAACAAACTTAAATCTGCACTATGTCAGGAAGCTTTCATGTAAATATCAGCTTTTCTGGCTCAGTGGTTCTAAAGAAGATTTGTTAAAGATTTTCCCTATATATTTGTATGTAAAACTTTGTTCCACTATTGTGGCCCCATCCAACCCCTGGGGGGCCATGATTTTAACAAACTTGAAACTGCACTATGTCAGGAAGTTTTCATGTAAATCTCAGCTTTTCTAGCTCTGTGGTTCTTGAGAAGAAGATTTTTAAAGATTTTTCCTATATATTTGTATGTAAAACATTGATCTCCTATTGTGGCCCCATCCAACCTCGGGGGTGGGGGCAGGGCATGATTTTAACAAAATTGAATCTGCACTATGTCAGGAAGCTTTCATGTAAATTTCATTTTTCTGGCACAGTGGTTCTTGAGAAGATTTTTCCTATATATATTTTTATGTATATCTATGAGCCCCTATTGTGCACCCCCCCCCCCCCCCCCCCCCCCCCCCCGGGGACCATGATTTTAAAACTTGAATCTGCACTATGTCAGGAAGATTTCATGTAAATTTCAGCTCACGGGCCCAGTGGTTCTTAAAGAGATTTTTAAATGACCCCACCCTATTTTTGCGATTATTTCCCCTTTGAAAGGGACATGGCCCTTCATTTGAACAAAGTTGAAAGCCCTTCACCCGAAAATACTTTTCGCCAAGTTTGGTTGAAATTGACCCAGTGGTTCTGGAGAAGAAGTCGAAAATGTAAAAAGTTTACAGACAGATGACGAACAACAGGTGATCAGAAAAGCTCACTTGAGCTTTCAGCTCAGGTGAGCTAACAATCTGGGTCATGACCAATGGATTTAAACTTGAACTGTGACCTAAAATATGGGTACCAAGTCACCATGCTTACTAGAATCGAATCAGTTTGATGCTTTGTTTTCATACAGTTGATGCATGTAGCTTTTATCAGTTATGAAATAGTCTTAATCAGAACTTTATAACTCTAATTGAGTGATGTACTGTTTGTCTAGTTTGTATGAGTGATGTACTGATTGTCTAGTTTGTATGAGTGATGTACTGTTTGTTTGTTTGTATGAGTGATGTACTGTTTGTTTGTATGAGTGATGTACTGTTTGTATGAGTGATGTACTGTTTGTTTGTATGAGTGATGTACTGTATGAGTGATGTACTGTTTGTTTGTATGAGTGATGTACTGTTTAGTTTGTATGAGTGATGTACTATTTAGTTTGTATGAGTGATGTACTGTTTAGTTTGTATGAGTGATGTACTGTTTGTTTGTATGAGTGATGTACTGTTTGTTTGTATGAGTGATGTACTGTTTAGTTTGTATGAGTGATGTACTGTTTAGTTTGTATGAGTGATGTACTGTTTAGTTTGTATGAGTGATGTACTGTTTGTATGAGTGATGTACTGTTTGTTTGTTTGAGTGATGTACTGTTTGTATGAGTGATGTACTGTTTGTATGAGTGATGTACTGTTTGTTTGTATGAGTGATGTACTGTTTGTTTGTATGAGTGATGTACTGTTTGTATGAGTGATGTACTGTTTAGTTTGTATGAGTGATGTACTGTTTGTATGAGTGATGTACTGTTTGTTTGTTTGAGTGATGTACTGTTTAGTTTGTATGAGTGATGTACTGTTTGTATGAGTGATGTACTGTTTGTTTGTATGAGTGATGTACTGTTTGTATGAGTGATGTACTGTTTGTATGAGTGATGTACTGTTTGTTTGTATGAGGGATGTACTGTTTGTATGAGTGATGTACTGTTTAGTTTGTATGAGTGATGTACTGTTTGTTTGAGTGATGTACTGTTTAGTTTGTATGAGTGATGTACTGTTTGTATGAGTGATGTACTGTTTGTTTGTATGAGTGATGTACTGTTTGTATGAGTGATGTACTGTTTGTTTGAGTGATGTACTGTTTGTTTGTATGAGTGATGTACTGTTTGTTTGTATGAGTGATGTACTGTTTGTTTGTATGAGTGATGTACTGTTTGTTTGAGTGATGTACTGTTTAGTTTGTATGAGTGATGTACTGTTTGTATGAGTGATGTACTGTTTGTTTGTATGAGTGATGTACTGTTTGTATGAGTGATGTACTGTTTGTTTGTATGAGTGATGTACTGTTTGTTTGAGTGATGTACTGTTTAGTTTGTATGAGTGATGTACTGTTTGTATGAGTGATGTACTGTTTAGTTTGTATGAGTGATGTACTGTTTGTATGAGTGATGTACTGTTTAGTTTGTTTGTATGAGTGATGTACTGTTTAGTTTGTATGAGTGATGTACTGTTTAGTTTGTATGAGTGATGTACTGTTTAGTTTGTATGAGTGATGTACTGCTTAGTTTGTATGAGTGATGTACTGTTTAGTTTGTATGAGTGATGTACTGTTTAGTTTGTACGAGTGATGTACTGTTTGTTTGTATGAGTGATGTACTGTTTGTATGAGTGATGTACTGTTTAGTTTGTATGAGTGATGTACTGTTTGTTTGTATGAGTGATGTACTGATTGTATGAGTGATGTACTGTTTAGTTTGTATGAGTGATGTACTGTTTAGTTTGTATGAGTGATGTACTGTTTGTATGAGTGATGTACTGTTTGTTTGTATGAGTGATGTACTGTTTGTTTGTATGAGTGATGTACTGTTTGTTTGAGTGATGTACTGTTTAGTTTGTATGAGTGATGTACTGTTTGTATGAGTGATGTACTGTTTGTTTGTTTGTATGAGTGATGTACTGTTTGTATGAGTGATGTACTGTTTGTATGAGTGATGTACTGTTTAGTTTGTATGAATGATGTACTGTTTGTTTGTATGAGTGATGTACTGTTTAGTTTGTATGAGTGATGTACTGTTTAGTTTGTATGAGTGATGTACTGTTTAGTTTGTATGAGTGATGTACTGTTTGTTTGTTTGTATGAGTGATGTACTGTTTGTATGAGTGATGTACTGTTTAGTTTGTATGAATGATGTACTGTTTGTTTGTATGAGTGATGTACTGTTTAGTTTGTATGAGTGATGTACTGTTTGTATGAGTGATGTACTGTTTGTTTGTATGAATGATGTACTGTTTAGTTTGTATGAGTGATGTACTGCTTAGTTTGTATGAGTGATGTACTGTTTGTTTGTATGAGTGATGTACTGTTTGTTTGTATGAGTGATGTACTGTTTGTTTGTATGAGTGATGTACTGCTTAGTTTGTATGAGTGATGTACTGTTTGTTTGTATGAGTGATGTACTGTTTGTTTGTATGAGTGATGTACTGTTTGTTTGTATGAGTGATGTACTGTTTGTTTGTATGAATGATGTACTGTTTGTTTGTATGAGTGATGTACTGTTTAGTTTGTATGAGTGATGTACTGTTTGTTTGTATGAGTGATGCACTGTTTGTATGAGTGATGTACTGTTTAGTTTGTATGAGTGATGTACTGTTTGTTTGTATGAGTGATGTACTGTTTGTTTGTATGAGTGATGTACTGTTTGTTTGTTTGTATGAGTGATGTACTGTTTGTATGAGTGATGTACTGTTTGTTTGTTTGTATGAGTGATGTACTGTTTAGTTTGTATGAGTGATGTACTGTTTAGTTTGTATGAGTGATGTACTGTTTAGTTTGTATGTTGTATGAATGATGTACTGTTTGTTTGTATGAGTGATGTACTGTTTGTTTGTATGAGTGATGTACTGTTTGTATGAGTGATGTACTGTTTGTATGAGTGATGTACTGTTTGTATGAGTGATGTACTGTTTGTTTGTATGAGTGATGTACTGTTTAGTTTGCATGAGTGATGTACTGTTTAGTTTGTATGAGTGATGTACTGTTTGTTTGTTTGTATGAGTGATGTACTGTTTGTTTGTTTGTATGAGTGATGTACTGTTTGTATGAGTGATGTACTGTTTGTATGAGTGATGTACTGTTTGTTTGTATGAGTGATGTAGTGTTTAGTTTGTATGAGTGATGTAGTGTTTAGTTTGTATGAGTGATGTACTGTTTAGTTTGTATGAGTGATGTACTGTTTAGTTTGTATGAGTGATGTACTGTTTGTTTGTATGAGTGATGTACTGTTTGTATGAGTGATGTACTGTTTAGTTTGTATGAGTGATGTACTGTTTGTATGAGTGATGTACTGTTTGTATGAGTGATGTACTGTTTAGTTTGTTTGTATGAGTGATGTACTGTTTAGTTTGTATGTTGTATGAATGATGTACTGTTTGTTTGTATGAGTGATGTACTGTTTAGTTTGTATGAGTGATGTACTGTTTAGTTTGTATGAGTGATGTACTGTTTGGTTTGTATGAGTGATGTACTGTTTAGTTTGTATGAGTGATGTACTGTTTAGTTTGTATGAGTGATGTACTGTTTGTTTGTATGAGTGATGTACTGTTTGTATGAGTGATGTACTGTTTGTATGAGTGATGTACTGATTGTATGAGTGATGTACTGTTTAGTTTGTATGAGTGATGTACTGATTGTATGAGTGATGTACTGTTTAGTTTGTATGAGTGATGTACTGTTTAGTTTGTATGAGTGATGTACTGTTTGTATGAGTGATGTACTGTTTGTTTGTATGAGTGATGTACTGTTTAGTTTGTATGAGTGATGTTTAGTTTGTATGAGTGATGTACTGTTTGAATGAGTGATGTACTGATTGTATGAGTGATGTACTGTTTAGTTTGTATGAGTGATGTACTGATTGTATGAGTGATGTACTGTTTGTCTAGTTTCTATGCAGTTCATAAAGCATCAAATCTGGCCAACGTCTTTGCAAAAAGGACATGGGAAATAATCCTGTAAATGGAACATAAACAACACACCGATTATAACATTCATATCTGCATTTTAAATATTTATAAAGGACTTCTGAACTCTGTTCAAAGGCTGATTTCAAATACCTGCAATATCAGTCAGATTGAAAACTACTGACTGACCAGATTTTGCTCACCAACTACAGAAAAAATACTCCTGTGATTAACAGATTTGATATATATTTTCATTGATATGTTCCTTTTGTGATTAATGAACTTGAAATGTTAAATTAATGAAGTGATTATCTACACAATCAGTAACAGAGTTTCTATTCAGATGTCCTATTTTTTACAGCCTTTCCATAGGCACACAATCCTGATAAATATGAAAACATAACATTATAAAAACTCATTTCACACCTGTCCATCAAACTCACACCTGTCCATCAAACTCACACCTGTCCATCAAACTCACACTTGTCCATCAAACGTTAAAGAAATTCGTACTTGATCCGTAGTTTGCCTCTCTGAAGTTCTACTGTAAGTTTCAAATGAATCCTCACAAGCATAACAAAAAAAGTCTTCAAAACTAATGGGACAGACTGACAGAGGATGGACGCACACACAGAGGGACTGAAACAGAGACAGAGGGACTGACACACAAACAGACAAGAACCCTATAGTCCCCTTTAATTATAAAAACCATGTAGGGGACTAATAACCTATTCATAAATAAACATAAAAACAGAAGAGGTTTCTTAAGTATTTTCAATCAAAATGTCTCTCTGACCTTGAAGATGGAGTTAAAAAAGCTCTCTTCTTCATCATCTGCATCAGACCATTTATAGGATTTTTTCTTCTTAGACTGAAATCCTAGAAAGAATTCACACTTCACAGCATTTTCACAATCAGGATTCAATCACATTTTGTTTAACATATTAATATCTTTTAAAATTTCAACAGAGTACTTGGCAAAATCTTCTTTCACCAACAGTCTCCCAAAACTTACTTCTCGCAAAAATAAAGTCTGAAAACACATCATAGAACAATCGTCCAAAAAACCATAACTGAAAGAAAAAAATCATAAACATGTTAAATTCAACTTGTAAAGATAAACACATGTTCCACAAATCAATAGCTCTGTTATCTGCATCCTCTGTACATACAGGCGTCTCTCAGTGACTCATTCCATGTAAATGTAACCCACATCATGTAACTGAGATCTATTTCATGTAAATGTGATCTATATCATGTGAATGTGATTTATAACATGTAACAGTGATCTATTTCATGTAAATGTGATCTATATCATGTGAATGTGATCTATTTCATGTAAATGTGATCTATATCATGTAAATGTGATCTATATCATGTGAATGTGATTTATTTCATGTGAATGTGATCTATATCATGTAAATGTGATCTATATCATGTAAATGTGATTTATATCATGTGAATGTGATCTATATCATGTGAATGTGATTTATTTCATGTGAATGTGATCTATATCATGTGAATGCGATTTATTTCATGTAAATGTGATCTATATCATGTGAATGTGATTTATATCATGTGAATGTGATCAATATCATGTGAATGTGATCTATATCATGTGAATGTGATCTTTATCATGTGAATGTGATTTATTTCATGTAAATGTGATCTATATCATGTGAATGTGATTTATTTCAAGTCAATGCGATCTATATCATGTGAATGGGATCTATATCATGTGAATGTGATTTATTTCATGTAAATGTGATCTATATCATGTAAATGTGATCTATATCATGTGAATGTGATCTATATCATGTGAATGTGATTTATTTCATGTAAATGTGATCTATATCATGTAAATGTGATCTATATCATGTGAATGTGATCTATATCATGTAAATGTGATCTATATCATGTGAATGTGATTTATTTCATGTAAATGTGATCTATATCATGTAAATGTGATCTATATCATGTGAATGTGATCTATATCATGTAAATGTGATCTATATCATGTGAATGTGATTTATTTCATGTAAATGTGATCTATATCATGTGAATGTGATTTATTTCATGTAAATGTGATCTATATCATGTGAATGTGATTTATTTCATGTGAATGTGATCTATATCATGTGAATGTGATTTATTTCATGTAAATGTGATCTATATCATGTGAATGTGATTTATTTCATGTAAATGTGATCTATATCATGTGAATGTGATTTATATCATGTGAATGTGATCTATATCATGTGAATGCGATTTATTTCATGTAAATGTGATCTATATCGTGTGAATGTGATTTATATCATGTGAATGTGATCTATATCATGTGAATGTGATTTACTTCATGTAAATGTGATCTATATCATGTAAATGTGATCTATATCATGTAAATGTGATCTATATCATGTGAATGTGATCTATATCATGTGAATGTGATTTATTTCATTTAAATGTGATCTATATCATGTAAATGTGATCTATATCATGTGAATGTGATCTATATCATGTGAATGTGATCTATATCATGTGAATGCGATCTATTTCATGTGAATGTGATTTATTTCATGTAAATGTGATCTATATCATGTAAATGTGATCTATATCATGTGAATGCGATCTATATCATGTGAATGTAAAACTTATATGGTACCAATTTTGATGCACCAGATGCGCATTTCGACAAATAATCTCTCTTCAGTGATGCTCAACCGAAATGTTTGAAATCCGAAATAACTATGAAGTTTTAGAGCTTAATATAACCAAAAACAGCGTGTCAAAAAAGTGGAGCCAAATTCGTCCATGAATAAGAGCTATGCATGAGGGAGATGTGATCTATATCATGTAAATGTGATTTATTTCATGTAAATGTGATCTATATCATGTAAATCTGATCTATATCATGTAAATGTGATCTATATCATGTGCATGTGATTTATTTCATGTAAATGTGATCTATATCATGTAAATGTGATTTATTTCATGTGAATGTGACCTATTTCATGTGAATGTGATCTATATCATGTGAATGTGATCTATATCATGTAAATGTGATCTATATCATGTGAAAGTGACATATTTCATGTGAATGTGAATTATACCACGTGAATGTGATTTATTTCATGTGAATGTGACCTATTTCATGTAAATGTGATCTATATCATGTGAATGTGATTTATTTCAAGTAAATGTGATCTATACCACGTGAATGTGATTTATTTCATGTGAATGTGACCTATTTCATGTAAATGTGATCTATATCATGTAAATGTGATCTATATCATGTAAATGTGATCTAAATCATGTGAATGTGATCTATATCATGTAAATGTGACCTATTTTATGTGAATGTGATTTATTTCATGTGAATGTGATCTATATCATGTAAATGTGATTTACTTCATGTGAATGTGACCTATTTCATGTGAATGTGATCTATATCATGTAAATGTGATCTATATCATGTAAATGTGATCTATATCATGTAAATGTGATCTATATCATGTGAATGTGACCTATTTCATGTATTGACCCTGGATATGTATTCATATACAACATTGCACGTTTTTAGATATCAGTTTCTTCACTGGTAAAAAAAATTCGAAAATCATTGTATCAGTTGATCACATGAAATTTGTGTGAAATACCTGAACACATTATAAGTATAAGTATTTCTGAGTGACAATATTTATGCATACAACAATTGTGGTCTTCACTAAAATGAAGTCGTTGTATGGTCGCTTAAGGCTCTGGATATGAGCAAATGTAAAGTCTTACAAAGACTTACCACTGATTCATCATCATCATCACATGGCAGGTCATCATAATAATCATCATCATCATCATCTTCTTCAAAGTAGTAATCATCATCATAAAAGTCTTCATCATCACTGTCCACGTAGTGGAGATCTTTACAACAAGAGCACATGTGGATTTTTCTTCTTCTGTCCACTGAAGGGAAATGTTCAATACCAATAAGTGAGTCAGAGAAGTACTCAACACTGTGCTAAGTGTGGCCATGTTAAATTGGGGAAATTGACAAAGAGCCTTGACCTTTAATTTGACCTTGACGTTTTAGTTCAACAAGAATAAAGATTTTATCTACTATAGTTCAAAAATTTCCCCCCCACTTTTTTGAAAACCATATTTGTGATGTCAAACATTTAAAATATAATTCATTTAAAGTTGATAACCAAAATTTGGACCTTCTTATTGCAAGGATAAGAGCAATATTTAAGGTAGCTCACTACACTAAAGTATATACTCTATGATACTACGTCAAAAGACGGCGATTTAAATGTTTCGTGAAATTATTTGTATTAATTGATGTGTTTGTCTATCATCGTAGCTCAGTGGTTAAAGCATTGGGTTGGTGAACCGCAGATCTCGAGTTCAAATCCACAGGAGTCTTTTGTTCATATGTGTTGAAATGATTTTTTTAAAATCATGTTTTTATGTAAATTTGCATATTTATTTATATTTGTATTAACCTCCTCAACTCAATGATGATAAAACTGAACTTGTAGTCTTTGTACCAAAACACAAGACTTAAAGATATGAGCAGTTTTGATCTTGAATTTGGTGATTGTGTTGTAAGTGATTCATCTTTCGTAAAAAATTTAGGCGTATTCTTTGACAAATCCCTTACCCTGGAAAAACACTGTCTCTCTATTTCCCGCTCAGCATATGTGAACATTCGCAGAATTGGCTGTATCCGTTCATTTATCAACGATGAAGCATGTAAAACTCTAATAAACTCGCTAGTAATATCCAGATTAGATTACGGAAATGCATTTCTTTATGGTGTTCATTCTAACACACCAGCAAACTTCAGAGGGCACAAAACACAGCTGCAAGATTAATAACACGCTCAAAAAAATCCGACCATGTTACTCCTGTTCTAATAGATCTTCACTGGCTCCCAGTTGAATACAGAATTCAATATAAGATACTTCTTCATACTTTCAAATCTCTAAACAACTTATCTCCAGTCTACATAAAGGATATCCTTACAGTTTACAATCCCACATGATCAATAAGATCCAAATCTCTGCATCTTCTCCAGGTACCTCGGACATGTACGAAAACATATGGGGATCGACGTTTGGACAAGGCTGCATCGAGTCTCTGGAACTCTCTGCCTTTTAAACTCAGACAATGTACTTCATTGTCTAGTTTTCAAGTGGACCTCAAAACACATCTTTTTAGATTAGTTTTTAATTTGTGATTATTTTTATATACTTAGTGCTCTTACATACAGCTCTTACAGTGCTTTTAACCAAAAAAACAAGAAAAAACAAGAGATGTTTGTAAAACACATATGCCCCCCCCCCCCCTGGTGCAAAATTGAAAAGGGTTATACACACACACATCATTTAATTGAGAGTAGTATCATCAATTCAAAATATTGAGCAGACAATATCTTCCTATGTCAAGAGTGGATTGACCATGTGACCTAAAAATCAATAGGGGTCATCAACTCCTGAAGATGTACCCGTGTACCAAGTTTGATGTCTGTCAAGCAAAGGGTTCTCAAGATATTGAACGGACAGTATATTCCTATGTCCAATTTGACCCTTGACTTTTGACCATGTGACCTTAAAATAATTAGTAGTCAACTTCTCCTGAAGATGTACCAGTGTACCAAGTTTGATGTCTGTCAAGCAAAGGGTTCTCAAGATATTGAGCGGACAGTATATTCCCATGTACAGTTTAACCCTTGACCTTTGACCATGCGACCTCAAAATCAATAGGTGTCATCTTCTCCTGAAGATGTACCAGTGTACCAAGTTTAATGTCTGTCAAGCAAAGGGTTCTCAAGATATGGAACAGACAGTATATTCCAACGTCCAGTTTGACCTTTGACCATGTGGTCTGAAAATCAATAGGGGTCGTCTTCTCCTGAAGACGTACCAGTGTACCACGTTTGATGTCTGTCAAGCAAAGGGTTCTCAAGATATTGAACGGACAGTATATTCCTATGTCCAGTTTGACCCTTGACCTTTAAACATGTGACCTCAAAATAAATAGGGGTAATTTTCTCCTGAAGATGTACCAGTGTACCAAGTTTGATGTCTGTCAAGCGAAGGGTTCTCAAAATATTGAACGGACAGTATATTCCTGTCTAGTGTGACCCTTGACCTTTGACCATGTGACCTCAAAATCAATAGTGGTCGTCTTCTCCTGAAGTCGTATCAGTGTACTAAGTTTGATGTCTGTCAAGCAAAGGGTTCTCGAGATATTTAACGGACAGTATATTCCTATGTCCAGTTTGACCCTTGACCTTTGACCATGTGACCTCAAAATCAATGGGGGTCATCTTCTTCAGAAGATGTACTGGCGTACCAAGTTTGATGTCTGTCAAGCAAAGGGTTCTCTAGACATTGAATGGTCAGTATATTCCTATGTCCAGTTTGACCCTTGACCATATGACCTCAAAATCAATAGGGGTCATCTACTCTTTAGGATGTACCAGTGTGCCAAGTTTGATGTCTTTCAAACAAAGGGTTCTCAAGATATTGAGCGGACATTATATTCCTATGTCCAGAGTAGATTGACCCTTGACCTTTGGACCTGAAAAACGATAGGGATCCTCTTCTACTCATAACTAACCCACATATGAAATATCATTATCATCAAGTGAATGGTTCTCAAGATATTGAGCGGACAACACATGGTCTACAGACCGACCGACAGGTGCAAAACAATATGCCCCCTCTTTTTCAAAGGGGGGCATAAAAATTATTCCTAAGAGTTGTTTTAAATTGTTTGATATGTTATAAGGGTAATCATATCATTACATTAGGTGCTATATATTAATAATAATATTTATGCATTTTAATTCTGACACTATGAATATTTTATTCACATGTATGTGCACATCGATTTTATATCATCTTTTCTTTCACATTTGTAAAGCGCTTTAGAGAACTAATGTTGATAGGGTGCTATATAAATCTTTTAATTACAATTTTCTGCCTGTTGGGTAGACACACTTATCATATATCATCATATCTTTTATGATTAAATCAATTCGTACGGATTTGAGAAACTATCTCAGGATGTAGTCAGCCACCTTAAGAATTAACCCTGTATTATATAAACAAGATTCGAGTCTTTTTTATGCTTACGAACAAACTAGTGAAAAAGCATCTTAATTTTGCACAGCCACAAATTAAACTATTAAATGACATTTTACCCAAAAATACTTGAAATATGATAGATACCATAAACTTAGATTAGACCCTTTACGTTATGGGAGGTAGTAACTCTCACCGATTTTCTCACTTACTTGCATATTCAGTTAGGGGGAGTTACTAACTCTCACATACTTGAATATTTAGCTACAGGGAGTTACTAACTCTCACTTACTTGAATATTTAGTTACAGGGAGTTACTAACTCTCACTTACTTGAATATTTAGTTACAGGGAGTTACTCTCACTTACTTGAATATTTAGCTACAGGGAGTTACTAACTCTCACATACTTGAATATTTAGTTACAGGGAGTTACTAACTCTCACTTACTTGAATATTTAGTTACAGGGAGTTACTCTCACTTACTTGAATATTTAGTTACAGGGAGTTACTCTCACTTACTTGAATATTTAACTACAGGGAGTTACTAACTCTCACATACTTGAATATTTAACTACAGGAAGTTACTAACTCTCACTTACTTGTATATTTAACTACAGGAAGTTACTCTCACTTACTTGAATATTTAACTACAGGAAGTTACTAACTCTCACTTACTTGAATATTTAGTTACAGGGAGTTACTAACTCTCACTTACTTGAATATTTAGTTACAGGGAGTTACTCTCACTTACTTGAATATTTAGTTACAGGGAGTTACTAACTCTCACTTACTTGAATATTTAACTACAGGAAGTTACTAACTCTCACTTACTTGAATATTTAACTACAGGGAGTTACTAACTCTCACTTACTTGAATATTTAGTTACAGGGAGTTACTAACTCTCACTTACTTGAATATTTAACTACAGGAAGTTACTAACTCTCACTTACTTGAATATTTAACTACAGGAAGTTACTCTCACTTACTTGAATATTTAACTACAGGAAGTTACTCTCACTTACTTGAATATTTAGCTACAGGGAGTTACTAACTCTCACTTACTTGAATATTTAGTTACAGGGAGTTACTAACTCTCACTTACTTGAATATTTATCTACAGGGAGTTACTAACTCGTCACTTACTTGAATATTTAGTTACAGGGAGTTACTAACTCTCACTTACTTGAATATTTAGTTACAGGGAGTTACTCTCACTTACTTGAATATTTAGTTACGGGGAGTTACTAACTCTCACTTACTTGAATATTTAGTTACAGGAAGTTACTCTCACTTACTTGCATATTTAGTTACAGGGAGTTACTAACTCTCACTTACTTGAATATTTAGCTACAGGGAGTTACTAACTCTCACTTACTTGAATATTTAGCTACAGGGAGTTACTAACTCTCACTTACTTGCATATTTAGTTATGAGGAGGTAGTAACTCTCACTGATTTCTTGGAAGACTTGTGTAGCATCAGGGTTGTCAGGATTCTAGAAAACAAGTAAACACAAATACACACTGAACACGAGCAATAAGTAAACACAAATACACAATGACCACTAGCAATAAGTAAACATAAATACACTGAAAAACAAAATAATTAATGTAATCTATAATTGAAAAGGGTAAAGGTAAACGAGCATTCTGAGAGTATTGCATGGCAATACATAGTCCCCTACCGGTTGCAAAAATCACTGTACCACAACAATATTCAAAGTTCATTATGTAGGTTATGGTAAAAGGGAAAATTGGGGAACCAGGATAGGAATGATTGGAAATCAACTACTATTCGAGCAGAGACTAGACCAAGAAAAAAGACAAATTTATAATTATGTTTAGGTCTTTAACCAAGTCAATAAACTGTGACATGTAGATAATCATGAATAATTTATCTATATTGTAGTATTACTATGCTAGAAGTTTTAATGAGTGTAGTATTCTTAATTCTTATCTACAGAGATAAGAAACTTGGATGCAAACTAACAATTCATGCTATTTTTCTACATCCAAGGGCCATAACTTATTGGAAAATCAATGGACCAAGATGAAATTCAAACTTGATCTGTAACTTGTTATGGCAAAGCAATGTACCAAATATCAAATGAATATCTGCAAGCACAACCAAAACAAGAGGCCCATGGGCCACATCGCTCACCTGAGTCACCTTGGCCCATATCTGAAGACTTTCCATATATATTTGCATGTAAAACCTTAGTCCCTATTATGGCCCCAACTACCCCTGGAGGCCACGATTTTTGCAAACTTGAATCTACACTACGTCAGAAAGCTTTCATGTAAATGTCAACTTCTTTGGCCCAATGGTTCTTGAGAAGAATTTTTTTTTAAAGATTTTCCCTATATTTGTATGTAAAACTTTGAACCCCCCCTCCACTTGTGGCCCCATCCTACCCCCCGGGGGCCCATCGTCGGAAACCCATGGTTGATTACCCTTCGTTCCTCTCTCCATCACCCGTGGGTCCATTCATTCCTACTCGCTCGTTCTCATGAATAATTAATGAGACAATTTGATTGGGCGCTCATGGAAAACCAGTGTTTCATTTTCAAAATGGTTATCATGAGTCCAGTGGACTCCCCTTGATTACAATAACGAGTCCCATGCTAAAATCAATGAGTCCAAATTTCATTCCTTTAAACAAAAAGCCCGACAATCACAGGTATAAACAAACCAAGTTAAGGAAGAAGCTAGCTTACTGTTGACACCCCCCTCCTAGGGAATTTATATTTTGCTTTTTATTACAAGCCATCAGATAATTCATTTGCAGAAAATTCTTATACGTAGTTCATATTGCAAAATGATTTTGAGATGAAGAAAATTCTCAAGACCAAGTTCATGCAACAGATCAATCAATGATTTGAATTTTAAGAGTGGCGCAATGTAAATTTCCTGATACATGTACTAACCAATCCACACACACAAATAAGTTTATGATCCGCCAAGTTCACGCGTCTGCTTAAAGTTGAATGATGGAAGTTTTTATTCCTAGCTACTTTGTTCATGCCATTTAGTTTTTCTGTGTTGTGTGCAAATGCTGTAATAATAAATTTTTCTCTATTTTCTTCATTTTTCTCAAATCTTAGCTAAGAATAAAGTGTAAACCATATTTGGTAACATTTTTTTTCACCTTTTGAATTTTCTCAACCTCTACTTCTTTTTCAGGACCGACGTTTGATTTCGGGGACTCCACGTTTGTTTTGTTTTTTTACCCGTAGTAACTGACAATATTATCATTCACATCACTTTGCAAAAATGTTGTTAACTTTCCTTGATTAGACGTTTTTTAAAGTAAAAAAAAACATCGGTGGAATCGGATTATATGCGAGGAAATTCTAGTTCCCAGTTTTGTTTACCCGCCGTAATGCCATATATATCATTTTGTTTCATTGGTTAATGCAGTGCGAGTTGACCAATGAAATATCATAATTCTTAATTCGGAATATATCGGGTGTGTAGTACGTTCTGGAGCTTAGATTTTGTACGAATTACCGAAGGGAAAATGAAAACATTTTCATATAATTTCAAGTTTTCATGCGTCCGCTGGGATGCACAGTTATTGAAATAATGCGTCCTGAGCAAATTCAATGCGTAATTTACACAGGACGCACGCCAAAATGAATCACTGGAAAACCCTAAGCGAATTTGTCCTATCAAAAAGACGCTTTCAGCCCAATTTCAGCCTGTATAATATGTCAAGTTTGGCCCCACCCTGGTATTAAAATCTCTACCCTTGAGATCATGAAATTTACAATTTTGGTAGAAGCCTTCCTGTTCTACATGACTGCATTTAGTTTTTCTTACACATGTGCAGTTGTCAAAAATCTTTTTTGAAAAATGGTAATTTTTAAGTAGTTTTTGCCCTGTCTCTAAGCCTAAGAGTCACCTGGGGTACAGGAGTCCTGAAATTTACAATTCATGCCCCCCCCCCCCCCCCCTAAAAATGCTTCATACCAAATTTGAAAAGAATTGGTAGGGCAGTATGGGGGTCGAAATCAATTTTTTCAACCACAGGCTTAATTTTTTCTAAGTTTTTCTTGAAAGAAAATTGAGAGAATTGGTCAATTTTTGCCATGTCTCTATGCCTAAGGCCCGAGGTTGCAAGTGTCCTGAAATTTACAATTCACGTTCTCCCTGATCCAAAAATGCTTCAATCCAAAAAATGCTTCGAAAAAAATTTGAAAATAATTGGAAGGGTAGTCAGGGGTTGAAATGAACTTTATTCAATTTTAGCCGGTGGATAGAAAATCCACAGGACAAGCTAAAATAACAAGAGGGCCAAGGGCCACATCGCTCACCTGAGTTACCTTGGCCCATATCTGAAGACTTTCCATAAATATTTGCATGTAAAACCTTAGTCCGTATTGTGGCCCCAACCTAACCCATGAGGCCATGATTTTTACAAACTTGAATCTGCACTATGTCAGGAAGATTTCATGTAAATCTCAGCTCCTCTGGCCCATTGGTTCTTGAGAGGATGATTTTTACAGATTTTTCCTTTATATTTCTATGTAAAACTTTGGTCCCCTATTGTGGCCACAATCTACCCCCGGTGGCCATGATTTGAATACACTTGGATCTGCACTATGTCAGGAAGCTTTCATATAAATTTCAGCTCTTCTGGCTTACTGGTTCTTGAGAAGAAGATTTTTAAAGATTTTCCCTAAAATTTATATTTCATGTAAAACTTTGATTCCTTATTGTGGCCCCAAACTACCCCCAGGGGCCATGATTTACATAAACTTGAATCTGCACTATGTCAGGAAGCTTTCATGTAAATCTCAGCACTTCTGGCTCATTGGTTCTTGAGAAGATGATTTTTAAAGATTTTCCCTATATATTTCTAGGTAAACCTTTGATCCCCTATTGTGGCTCCAATCTACCCCGGGGGCCATGATTTGAACAAACTTGAATCTGCACTATATCAGGAAGCTTTCATATAAATCTCAGCTTTTCTGGCTCATTGGTTCTTTAAGGATTTTCCCTATATATTTCTATGTAAAACTTTGATCCCCTATTGTGGTCCCCAATCTACCCCCCGGGGGCCATGATTTAAGCAAACTTGAATCTGCATATGTCAGGAAGCTTTCATGAAAATTTCTGCTCCTCTGGCCAAGTGTTCTTGAGAAGAAGATTTTTAAAGATTTTCCCAATATATTTCTAGGTAAAACTTTGATCCCCTATTGTGGCCCCAATCTACCCCCCCCCCCTCCGTTTTTTAACAAACTTGAATGTGCACTATGTCAGGAAGCTTACATGTAAATGTCAGCTCTTCTGGCCCAGTGGTTCTTGAGATGAAGATTTTTAAATGACCACACCCTATTTTTGTGTTATCTCCCCTTTCAATCCCGTGGGGATTCGGGTTAGAATAGGTCCTCAGTATTCCTTGCTTGTCATAAGAGGCGACTAAATGGGGTGGTCATTCAGATGAGATGGCAAAAACCGAGGCCCCGAGTCACTGCAAGTGTGGCACAATAAAGATCCCTCCCTGCTCAAAGGCCATAAGCGCCAAGCATAGGCCTAAATTTTGCAGTCCTTCACCAGAAGTGGTGACGTCTTCATATGAGTGAAATATTCCAAAAAGGGACGTTAAACAATATACAATCAATCATATAATCTCCCCTTTGCAGGGGGCATGACCCTTCATTTGAACAAACTTGAAAGCCCTTCACCCAAGGACGCTTTTTGCCAAGTTTGGTTGAAATTGGCCCAGTGGTTCTGGAGAAGTCAAAAATGTAAACAATTTACAGACAGACAGACAATGGACAACAGACGATCGGAAAAGCTCACTTAAAACCAGTACCTCTTATTATTTGAAAGATATAGTCTATAATAAAATGTTCTAAATGTAGATCAAAGTGTTAAGGTTACCAGGTAAAAGATTTTGGTGTCAACGGAAAGCTTTTTCAAAGTTCTTGCCACAAAGAATACACATACCAAATATGAAAGGTCTACCTCTTATGGTGTAAAAGATCTGACCAAGGTTAAAAGTTTTTTGTCACAGACAGACAAGACGAAAATGGGTCAAAAACTAGATGCTCCCAAATCTTCGATTCTGGGGGCATAAAAGGACAGATAGAAACAGTTCTTGAAATCTGTCATTCATGTAAGCATTTGTATGATTCTGAGTGCAAGTTTAAGTCTGTCATTCATGTAAGCATTTGTATGATTCTGAGTGCAAGTTTAAGAAAAGCAAATTACGCATCACTAAACAAAAAAACCCCAAAAACTGGATACGAGACGATCACCTGATTGACTCAAGTGACCTAATACGAAGAAAAGGGGTGAATCCAAAATAAATATGGATTTTATCTAATTTTCATGAAACAATCAATCGTAGATATCACAAAAAACATACCTTATCAGGATGATGTTGCAGTGCCAAATTTTTATATGCTTGTTTGATTTCATCTGGAACAAAAATACAAGAGACCCATTTTCATTTGGAAAAGAAATATATGAGGCCCATGGGCCTTCACCATCACCTGAGTAAGTACATTTGTTTGGTCTTTAGAAATCAATGCGTTTCCTGCATACATTTTATGCTTCTCTGTTTTTTTTACTTTGTACTATATAATTGATATATTCAATTGAAAATTTACAATTCTTTTAAAGAAGAACAAGTTTTAACACACTACAGCTAAATTCAATTTTGTATTCAAGTTCTAAAAGCCTGAATATTCACTACATTTAGTAGAAAACCCAGTGCTGATGAAGATGCATATAATTTGTGTACTTGATGTACAGGAATAGAGGATATTTTAAAAAGAAGTTAATGCATTTGTCAACATATGACCAAAACATCCCTCTCCTGGGATCAGAAGTTACTCATTATTAACCATGGGACACGAATTTCACAATTTTAGTAAAAGGCCAGATGCTCATTATGATAACAAACAATTTTCAACTGGATGTCAAGAAATGCAGATTTTCAATTTTTAATGAGATTAACTTTTCCCCATCCTGTACCTCAATCCAGGTGAGATTGACAGAGTGAAGAGGGCTCACTACAGACTCAATATTTTAATCATACAAACAGTTTGACTGCTAGATGCCAAGAGGACGCATTTTAGTTTTCCAAGAGGGTTAATTGTTCATTTTCTGCCAGATTTCCAGGAGTAAAGAATACTTAAACAAGAGGCCCACAGGCCTTATTGGTCACCTGAGGACCAGTGAAAAAGTATCACTACTCCTAAGGGCTAATTATAAAATCTAGAAACAATCTCCTGTTCTGACTACCTAAGCTAAATTCTAATGTTCAGCAACAGTGTAAAACAAGATGTGTTCTTAAAACTTCAATGCCCTCAAAAGTACATACACTGATGAAAAGCTTTGCATAATATAATACTGTATCAAAATTAAAACATCAAAAGATATGACCCATCCAAGAGTCAAAACCCTGGGTTGTGAAATTCACCATTTCATGTACATCCTTTTCTGCTATTCCTAAGTATGCATTTAGATTTTATACAATATCAGCAAACTTACACATAAACACTATATATCAAGTTTGGCCCCACCCTGGGGTCAGAACCCCTACAACAGTGATCATGAAATTTACAATTTTGGTAAAGAACTTCCTGCTCTACATCAATATGCATTTCGTTTTTCTTAATTATGTGCGGTTCTAGAGAATATTTTTGAAAATTGGTCAATTTTGGGCAGTTTTTGCCTCGCCCCCAAGGATCCTGAAATTAACAATTTATGTCCCCCTTGTTCCAAAAATTCTTCATACAAAATTTGAAAAGAATTGGAATGGTAGTTATCAAGAAGTTAAAAAATTCTATTGCTCACATTTGATAACTGACCATTTTGGCCCCACCCCGATACCAAAACCCCTACCCCTGGGATCATCAAATTTACAATTTTGGTAAAGGATTGCCTGCTATTTCTAAATATCCATTTAGTTTCAATTTAGTATCAATAGTATTAAAGAAGATGTTCTTTAAGTGTTCTACACATAAACACTATTTAGCAAGTTTGGCCCCACTCTGGGATCAGAACCCCTACCCTGGGGATCATGAAATTTACAATTTTGGTAGAGGCTCGATATCACTATGCATTTAGTTTTTCTAACACATGTGCGATTCTAGAGAAGAAAATTTTTTAAAATTGGTCAATTTTGGTCCCACCCTTTAGTTCTGAAATTTACAATTTATATGTCTCCCTTGTCCCAAAGATGCTTCATACCAAATTTGAAAAGAATTGGAATGATAGTTATCAAGAAGAAGTTAAAAATTTCAGCTACAAAATCACTCATGCAAGTTTGAACTTAATTGGACTATGAAAAACAATAGCCCCCCCCCCCCCCCCCTTAATCAGGCCAAAATAAAATAAATGTGTGTTTCCTATTATTTCACTCCCTCAAAAATTAGGTAGAGTAGGTAGGTAACCAATCATTTTATTTTATTGAGACATTCTATTTCAAAACTTATGTTTTTGATACACTTTGAATGCATTTCTATATAAATTACAAATACTTTTTAAATATTTTGAAGATCAATAGGCCTTAGACCGAGAAACTCAAACACAAAAGGAAAAGATTCCAGTTTGAAAATAGCAGATTTTATTTCATATCCATACATATTACCTATAAAATATTTAGGGAGGTTGGCACCTAAATGTAGGTAGGATCGGAAAACTTGAAACACACAAATATTTTACTTTGGCTTCTTCAGGGAAACTATGTGTACAAAGTTTGATGATGCTATTCTCAAAAGTGCTCCACAAGGTACTAACAGGTGGCAAACAATACTGCAATATTACTCTTCTACATGACAGACATATAAACGTGAACTAAATTCCATAAATTTAAACAATAATGTCCTAATTAGCTTCAATCTGAAAGACATTGTACGATACCCGAAGAGGTAAGTATAATAATTTGGTTTAAATCATATTAACCTTGACCTTTGACTTTTAAATGAAATAAAATTCCTCAAAAGTGAACTGCATCATTTCATGCTATCCTTTGCAACATGGATTGCTGATTTTTTTTTTTACCACCACAGCCTAACATGAACAGAAACCCTTTATTCTGCTCACTCACAGACTCAGCTCTGCATTGAATGATTGATCGATCACCAACTCCGGCAAGAGATCATAGAAAAATAATAGGTGGTAATAAATCTTTTCATAAATTTTCAATGCATGCATTTTACCCTCGGTTGCACTTTCGTCTAAGCCCAAGGATTCTAAACATTTTTGACGGTCTTTATTTTTTAGCGCCATATTTTTCTCAGCAGCGTGTTTTCATTTAAAGCGACACCTAAATTTCATGGGAAGATAATTCTTACCATTAGTACATCGCTCGGCCTTTTCCGTCAATTCTTGACGGAAAAGGCCGATCCTTGTTCCGATTGATTGGTTATATATTGCACAACTTCCGATATCAAAGCGAAAGTAGGAAACTGACAACAAGCACCAACTTGGTGACCAAGTGGCAAGTTACAAGTAACTTACTTAGTAAGTAGCCTAGTTTAAGCACTTAAGGTAACTTCATACTCGCAGTTTTATCTGATACAAGTTTAAATTGTGTATTCATTTCCATTCATTAGAGTTAAAACTCACAAATTATCAAATAAAATAAATAGGTCATCACACTTTTAAAGATGTGAGACATCCATAAACAGAATCATATATCACCGTCGCGTCAGAAAATTTTCCTTAAACAGCGTTATTAAAATTCCATACAAACTGGATATGACGATATAGTAACATTCATAACAATTTCATGAAACTGTATGTTCACAAAAATATACAAAATGTTTGTAAAAAATAAAGGAAATCATCGTATAATAGACTTGATAAAAGAAATCAATAGAAACAGAGTTATTTCCCTTGGATTCAATATTTTGAAACGTACCATTGATTATTCATCCATAACTTAGACTTTTGAAATGTTTTTAACAAGACTCCAACAAAATTTTTGTTCCTATCATACATAAATCCAGGGACCTAGGTCCCTGATAAATCTAAATAAATCATTGATTTTGCAAAATCTGATGACATCACAGGAGGGTGGAATTACTTTAAGGTAATTCCCCATACCATGCCAAATAACGTTAGAAACGTTATTCATGAGTCACGAACGTTATCACACATTCAACGAACTCGATGATAGTTTGGTGAATTTTAGACCGTTTTAGGACTGATTGTTTGAAAGCAAACAACAAAAATTTAGAATTACAAAACAACAACATACGAATCACAATATTACAAACAAGCCGGTTATATACAAAACAATGCTCAGGAGAGAAAATTCTTATAGTTATACATCGCGAAGTTGTAAACTCTCCATACACATTGCGTTATGACACACAGTCGTTTAGTAATTCCCGTAAGATTTCTGCAAATATTACAGATTGATGTTAAATCGTGTTGCCAACCTTCAATGTATCTATTGTAGGTCATTTCTTTTTTGTGATTTCTGATCATTAATGACGGGTAGAAATATCGAATCTCCTACAACAAATTGCAAATTTTTGTGTGCTACATGTATTGACAGTCACATATTTTTGTTATGTTTTCTTTATAATTTATTTAAACCTGAAAGAATACGATGTTGTCATGACATAAATAAAATGCATAATCTAAAGCTACATTACATTTCCACCCCCATTGCAAAATTTTATATTTATTTACACGACAAAAATCGCTTTTGAGGCCCTCCTGGTGTTTTGGTGGGGGTAAAAGAAGTGTTTAACCATGTAACCTGGTGTTTTGGTGGAGTTAAAAGAAGTGTTTAAATTTTTTACAAAGGAATATACATGTATAGAAAATTTGTTTAAAAAGGATCACAAGGGATCAGTGTGTTAGACTGATTATATACAGGTGTCCTTTTGAAGTATAGATTTGTTCACACTGAAAGCCATAGAGTCTTGGCAGGACTTCAAGGGGAAAAAAATTACATCAAAAATGTTTTTCTCAAGAACACAAGGATGAAATGAATTGACAGAATCATATATAAGCGCCCTCACACAGTGTAGTTCAAGTTTGTTCCCACCATTACCCGTGAGTCCAGGATCAAGTTACAATATGGGTTTTCAGTTTTACATTGGAATATCTAGGAAAATTCTTTGAAAATCTTCTCAAGAACCACATCGGTGGAATATTTCAGACGGGGTTTAATGTTTTATTGACACTTAAGCCCAGGTAAGCGATGTGACCTGTAGTCCTCTTGTCATGTTTATGAAATGAAGACAAACATTTTTTGGGATTAGTGATACTTTTAACTAATACGTGTGTCACATTACACTGCGATTAGGTATCCGACTAGGTAGCGGGTTCTGAGCGGCCTGAGAATGCCAAAATCTGAAAAGTGTCCGGCCGGGGACCATGCGGTGAGAACACGCCATTCAGGGCCCGTATACCCCACCGGCAGCTTTTAGCGCGGAGTTAAATCCTGGCGATGTCAACCCCATCGTAAGATAACGCTCACGTGCTTCAGCGATTTGTAGACGTAGGAACGGCAGTCTCAGATGCCTCGGAGGATTGGCCATGTCGATGTTGATGGCAACAGCGTCGATGATGATGTTGGAGATGATGACGATGACGATAGGTATTTATACACCAGTTTGCAATTGCCTTAATTGCACTTAACACGCATGAAAAGGCAAAGGTCACCGAACGATACCCGGATGTTCTCAGAACGGACATCGTCCGGGCTTCATCCGATACCCCTCAGGTGTCCGAGCGGTGACCGCACGGGGGTACCTAGTCCGTACGATGTCCGTATGGGTACCGGACGTACCCCTCCTGGTTACCTACCGATAACCTTACGGATATCGGGCGGCCACCAACACCATCATTCCATACGCTCCCCGCCCGGTAAACATATGGCTGCCTTCCTTGTCCCGCCCGAGGTGCGGGCGGTATATGAGGAGAGCTAATCACCCGGCAGACTTGGAAATGTGTCCCTACGGTGTTAGATCTTGACAGGTCCCCCACCGATACCTATACCTCGACCGGTACCCGCTAGTAATGTGACACAGGCATAATACTCCGGTGACTGATAAGGCCTGTGGGCCTCTTGTTAAGTATAATTTATTGTACTGGCATGTTGCAGACTTTTGGCTAGCACTAGAACAGTTTGACATAGGTGGAACCACGATGAAAGTGATAAAAACATAATGCAATATTTATAGGTATGCCAAAGCTCAATAAGAAGTCTGCAGTGTTGGAGAGGCGATTCGTCCCATATGCCAGAGGATTCACCCCACCTACCAAAAGGATCCAGCTGACAGCTATTGGAAATGACAAAAATCTTCCTGAATTCTCCTCAGGAACTGACAGCGACCAGTACTTCCCTCCAGTTCCTCAACCGACAGATATTGATGACTGGTTGGCCCAGTACTGCGAGGAAGGCCAAACTTACCGCGAGTTCTGCCAAGAGTGTCCATGGCTTTCCTTGCGTAAGTGGGTGTATACCAAACAAAAATTCAACTCCAAAGGAAAAACCATACTAGAGAAATATCCAGAGGGGAAAATCTATTTACTACCTCTTGGGGAGTTTGATAGTGACCACTGTGTAAATTTTGATCATCTCAGAGAATTCTCACAGATTTATCTTGGCATTGAAGTCGTTTCTCTGCCCAGAGTCAAACTTGACATCAAAGACCGATCCATTTCTTGGATTGAGGATAGTGCATCTGTTGCACCATCTCGGGGTCAGAGAACCAGCAGCAGGTTAAAAAAACATACACTAAATGCTAGATTTAATTCTAAACCAAAGCACTACCAGATATGTGTAGACGAAGTTTTATTAAAGCTCAAAGAAAAGATTCCAGACGATGCTTTGTGTATGATTGCCTTGACGATGTCCGATCTCTGTGGTGATGAAACAGACCTTTTTGTTGCTGGAATGGCAGCAGGGAAACATAGAGTGGCTATTTTTAGCTTTGCTCGGTATGACCCAACCTTGACTTTTGATATTGGAGACTGGTATGGAATAAAGCAGGATTTAAAGGGCATGGATTGTGAGGAGCGAAAAAAAATTATTTTGCAAAGAAGCTGCAAACTTCTAGTGCACGAGATTGGCCATTTGCTGGGCATCGATCATTGCATTTTCTATGATTGCTGTATGAATGGCTCGGGACATTTACAGGAAGATTTCCGTCAGCCCATTCACCTGTGTCCTGTTGATCTCCATAAACTACAGACCCTTGTCGGGTTTAATGTCACAAAGAGATATCAGGCACTATTGAGATTCTACGAAAAACATGAAATGCACAGAGAGGTTAAATGGGTCAGAGCAAGACTCCATTACTTGGCTGCCTCTTGCTAAATTTTGTGATTTTTCGTGTGTGGAAATTCTAAGAGTATGTCTCTAGAAAAGAGATCTCAACTCTCTTTGTAGAATAATCACCCAGAACTTTCTGCTTTTGTAAGCATGTATAAAGAAACACTGGAATTTTGTTTCCTCATCAAACGAGCTGTGATCAGGTGTCTGTGATTATATCTGTCTACCTCGTATAACTGTAGTCACTCGAACATTAACGTATAATGTATTTTTTTGAAAATTTTGAGCAATACATCCAATAATTATTTACACTGCAATGGTTCATAATTTTTGTTATATTTGGGAACTGCCACTAAGATTGCTGCCTGTTTTATAAAGGGGGGAATACTGTCTTTTTAGAAAGGAAGAATACTGTCTGTTTTAAAAAGGGAGACTACTGTTTGTTTTATAAAACAAGCAGTATTCTCCCTTTATAAAACAAACAGTAGTCTCTTTATTAGACAGTAGTCTCCCTTTTTAAAACATACAGTATTCTCTCTTTTATAAAAGACAGTATTCTCCCTTTATAAGACAGACAGTTGTCTCCCTTTACAGGACAGACAGTTGTCTCCCTTTATAGAACAGAGAGTAGTTGCCCTTTAAAAGACAGTTGTCCCCCTTTACAAGACAGACAGTGGTCCCCCTTTATAAGACAGACAGTAGTCTCCCTTTATAAAACAAACAGTTGTTTCCCTTTATAGGACAGACAGTTGTCTCCCTTTATAAAACATACAGTATTCTCTCTTTATAAAAGACAGTAGTCTCCCTTTATAAGACAGACAGTGGTCTCCCTTTATAAGACAGTAGTCTCCCTTTATAACACAGACAGTTGTTTCCCTTCATAAAACAGACAGTAGCCTCCCTTTATAAGACAGACAGTAGTATCTCTTTAATAGACAGGCAGTAGTCTCCCTTTATAAAACATACAGTATTATCTCTTCTATAAAAGACAGTATTCTCCCTTTATAAGACAGACAGTTGTCTCCCTTTATAGGATAGAGTTGTCTCCCTTTATAAAACAGAGAGTAGTCGCCCTTTATAAGACAGACAGTATTCTTCCTATATAAAACAGACAGTAGTCTCCCTTAATAAGACAGACAGTGGTCTCCCTTTATAAAACAGACAGTTGTCTCCCTTTATAAAACGGACAGTAGTCTCCCTTTATAAGACAGACAGTGTTCTCCCTTTATAAAACAGACAGTATTCTCCCTTTATAAAACAGACAGTAGTCTCTCTTTATAGGACAGACAGTTGTCTCCCTTTATAGAACAGACAGTACTCTCCCTTTATAAAACAGACAACAGTCTCCTCCCTTTATAAAACAGACAGTTGTCTACCTTTATAAAACGGACAGTATCTGTCTGTTTAAATGGAGACTGCTGTCTGTCTTATAAAGGGAAGTTGTCTGTTTTATAAAGGGAGACTACTGTCTATTTTATAAAGGGAGACAACTGTCTGTTTTATAAAGGGAGAATACCATTTTGTTTTATAGAAAGGAGAACAGTGACCATTTTACAAAGAGAGTAAAGTCATTGTCAAGACTGAATTTTATTTATCTTTTCAAATCTCCACCTCATATGTACACATTTTATTAAAATATAATCACAAAAAAGAGTCAACAACTGCCTCAAACAACTGAAAATTGTATCTCCAACTTTCCAACTGTATCATGGAGGAAGTTATCTCCCTTATAAGAGCTCTCCAGCTTCCTGCATTACTCCTCATCCTCCCGGTCGCGCACGCTGTCCATTGGACCGGTGTCGGAGTCTTTGTCCAGGAGGGATATGTCGTGATCTTGCTCCTGTAAAGCAATGTCCAATACAATAAATGAATATGTTAATTATCCTGGTCATCATTGCCCTCATATTAACTCATTTCAATTTTGTAGTAGCACAGATATATTTGCTCCTGTCAGAGACTAATGATTGGGTGTCTGGTTTACCAGTAATGCAAAAAAAGTTAAAGATTTTATCAAAACTAAAAAAAACCAACATTTATGAAAAAAATTCATTACACACACAGAAAATGCAGCAGGTTTTCAATCTCTATTCAAGGAATTCACTTGTATGAGGTTTGCTCTGAATAATGATTGTGTGGTGAGACTTATGCTGTACAGAAATGGAGAGGTGTGCATAGACAGATGAAAGTTAAGTGGAATCCACACAACAGCAATAGGGTGGTTTAGACACTTCACACAGTAGGAAATCGGGATAGAAACTGTGGCAACATTTTACAGTACAGTGGTGCAGATATTTCATACAGACTAAGACATGAATAGAATAACGTGGCTAAATTTTAAACAAGAGTACCGCAAACGGTATAACATACGCCCATCGGACAGTGAAATTCAACCTGGAAGCATATTATGCACTCTGAATTGATACAACACACTTTCTGAATAGAAAAGCCTTAAAGCGGGTCATGGTGCACCAATCCATCTGACATGTGACCTGATTATGTATTTTTCTGATGGGGAGGTTGTGACAAAATGTCAGTGCAAATATCTGTATCTATGATGAGAAAAAGTCCAAAAAACTATTTGACCTACTTTTAGTCCTAAAGCAGGTCATGGTAAACAAATTAAGTTGAAATGTGAACTGGTTATGTATTTCTCTGAGAGGGAGGTTGTGACAAAATTTCAGGGCAATACCTGTATCCGAAACAGAAAAAAATCTGGAAAACTGTTTGACCTACTACTTCTACCCATTAAGTAGGTCATGGTGCACCAATCCAGCTGAAATGCTAACTGAACTTGTATTCCTCCGATAAGAAGCTTGTGACTAAATTTCAGAGCAATATCAGTATGAAAGGTGAAGATAACGAACAGTGATCGATCTCATAACTTCTATAAGTAATACAAAATAGATAGTTGGGCAAACACAGACCCCTGGACACACCAGAGGTGGGATCAGGTGCCTAGGAGGAGTAAGCATCCCCTGTATCTGTAATGGAAAAAGTCTGGAAAACTGTTTGACCTACTTTTAGCCTGAAAGTAGATCATGGTACACTAATCCAGCTGATTTCTTGAAGAAATTGTGACCAAATTTCAATGCCGTACATGCATTTGTAATGGAAAAAGTCCAGAAAACATTACCTTGGACGTACATTCCAGCTGAACTGCAAACTGAATTTGCATTCCTCTAAGAGAAAGCTTGTGTCTAAATTTCAGGGCAATATCTGTATCCGTAATGAAAAATCCAGCTGAAATGCAAAGTGAACTTGTATTCCTCCAAGAGGAAGCCAATGACTAAATTTCAGGACAATATCTGTATTCATAAGGGAAAACAGTCTGGAAAACTGTAATCTACATTTAGCCCTAATGTAGGTCATGGACGGATGGCCCAATCCAGCTGAATTGCAAACTGAACTTGTATTACTCCAAGAAGAAGCCTGTGACTAAATTTCAGGGCAATATCTGTCCGTAACGAAAAAAAGTCCGGAAATCTGTATGACCAACTTATATTCCTAGAGTAGGTCAAGGTGTACTAATCCAGATGAAATACATACTCAATCTTATGCTCCTTGTGTGAAAAATTGTGACTAAATTTCAAAGCCGTACATGTATTTGTTACGGAAAAAAGTCAAGAAAACATGACCTCGGATGGACAGCCAGCCAGAAAGACAGATGCACAAACTTATATGTCCCATCTAACAACGGGCGTATAAAAAGGGTAATTTTGGCACTTAAATCACTGTGAAGTATAGACAGAAATATGTATAATGACCTTTTACAGTAGAGAGGTTTAAGCAGTCATTAAATGTAAGGGACTGATAATTTAGACACAAATATGTACATAATAACATTTTACATTAGAGAGGTTCAGACGCATTTTAAAAACAGTAAAAAAAAAAATAGTATAGACAGAAATACATAAAAAAAACTATCATAAAAAAGATTTTGTACACTGACACAAATTTTTTGAGCACAAGTTTCAGACAAATGTATGATGGTAAACAACATTGTAAAATTGGTGGTCGGTGAAAAAATTGTTTTCCTTGTAACAGCTTAGTAATACATGTATAGATATCAATTGTATGTAAAGTGATAGGGGATGTGTAAAACCATGCTGTTAAATGTTCATATACAGTTAATCAGGTTGGAAATAGTTGTATATAGGTATAGTCATGTTGTAATTAGTCATGTATAGGTAAAGCATATACAGGTATATATGTTGTAAATAGGTATAGGTAGACATGCTGTAAATAGCCATATGCCAGTGGCGTAGCTTCCATTGAGGCAACTGAGGCAGGTGCCTCGGTAAAAAAAACACCTTTTACGTTGTTAAAATGTCGATAGCTTCTGGGGGGCACAGCCCTCCAGATCCCCTGCCTCGGTAATATTCGAACCCAAGCTACGCCTATGTATGCAGGTAATGTTGTAAAATGAGGTGTTGTGGTAATCATGCTGTAAAGAACTACGCACACTAACTCTGGATTCCCGCCTACATTTTCAACTTGTATATGGTAAAAAGCTTTGTAATTTTGCTAATGATATTTTTTAAAATGCAAAGTAGAATCCATTAGTAATTGATTATTAACTTTAATACCAGTTTTCATTAATCAATTGCTCTTAATTTCAACCCCTTTTGATCAGTGGATAGAAAAATATGCTCCTTGAAACCAGGCTTTAAAACATCATACATTTTAAAATGCGTATTGATATCAATAAATAACCATTTAATTTGTCAAATTATACTTTATATTATTGAGTAAAAAAATTGTTAATCTTCATATCTCACACTTAATTAACCTCATTTGCAATTGAACAGAGTGCATGAACATTTTTGCAGTGTTTTGGCCTGTAATCATATGCCCCCCACCCCCCTCTATGAAACAACAAAAGTTTTGGTATCTTAAAATGACAATTTTAATGATACCTACAAAAAAGGAATTTGTGTTTTCCATTGATTCCTTTGGTGAAATACTAGTAAATGATTTTAACCCATATTATAGTTATCTCTCTTTGTTTTGTCAAATAAATCAACTTTTATGAAAATTCATATAAAATACATGTATCTATATTGGCATAAAAAAAATCCTTTGATAATGATAACTTTTAAAAATTGACCAGAATGTAGGCAGCGAAACAATACTATCGTTCACAGTTCTTCAGTATGATTATTGATTGTATGTTTATTGAGACAGAACTAGGGACATGCAATATCACACACAGGAAGTGATCTCAATATCACACACAGGAAGTGAACTCATGCGCATGTGTGTGGGGTGAAATATAAACACAAAGACATGCAATCACACACACAAAATAAACCTATGCATGTGTGTGTGGGGTGGAACAGATAAACACAAAGACATGCAATCACACACAGCTAGTAATCCATACCTCTACAACTTTCATGTTCTGCAAGCAACATAACATCACAAAATTACCTTACAGGAAGTTAGTCAACAGTAACACTTATTGTTAATTAGTGGATAAACATGTTCTCAAGTTTTCAGATCCCTACTAAAATTTTAGGGTCACTGAAACCAATTCTGTTACTGAAAAAAAGATGTTGGGAAGAAAATAGCTGGATTGCTGAAGGAGTTTTGGTTCTAAAACATCTTTTCATATCATATCATTTTCATCTTGTTCTTAATACATTCAGTACTTGTGATAAAATCTGGACATCAGTTTCAGAATGTGCAGGGTGTTTTTTGTGTTATCTTCAAATGTGAAAACTTTTTAAGTCCAAGAGGTGAGGCAAGGAAAAAAACCAAACACTGTAAATATCTAAAATTTGAAAACCAAAACACGACTTTCATTATATTTAAGTCAAATTTATACAATCTTTTGTGTTTTTTATCTTTGAAAAAAATTGGAAGGTGGGTACACATTAGAATTCTTGTGATTGTGTTTGAAAGTGAATATAAAACCTTGGATACTTTGTTTAGTTTCCGCAGTAGAATAGGATCTTTGTCGTCCTGAAGATACAAAATAATAACAGACACAATGGACAAAGTCAGCCCTACTTAAAGCACGTCATGTTAGGTATTCTAGATCGCTATTCTAAAAGCATTGCATACAAAACGTTTTAATGACAATCTTTATCACTATGTTGAAAATCATATTAGGGCTATTCCAGAAATAAATACATGGGGGGGGGGGGGGGGGGGGGGGTTCGGGAGGCACCTTTTGTATATACCAAGCACCCATAAAAAAAAAATAAAAAATTACCCCATGACCCATCAAATTAATAAACTCATTTTACAATGACCCATCTAATAAAAAAAAAAAAAAAACTAACCAGACCCACCACAAAAATATTTTTAAAAATGAAAACGGTACAAATCTCGTGAGGTTTTCGGGACAAACATTCTAGTCAATGACGCGGTAATGCCTGTGCGACATTGTATCACAGTAGTTCTGAAGAAACGATGTCACATCAACAATCAAAGGCATCTATGGCGGGAATGTTGGAAAGATTGGGAGTCCAAACGATGCTATTATCATGAAATGGGTATGGATATGTTTTTCCACGAATCGTTCGTCTTCTAATGGAGCCCGCGCCCGGAGGAGGCCTCTATATCACCATCACACCGACTGATAAATATAACGCATCGGTACCCTCGTATAAATCAACTAAGGCTTGCCTATTTTTATTACAAAACGGAATACCTATTGGTTTCAAAATATTCCCTAAATCGATGCACTGTAAACTGTAATAATCTACAGAACACAGTTCGCCGCCATCACGTCCAAAGGGACCCTATAAAACGCGCCTCTAATTTGAAGAGTGTCGTAATGGAAAGTTATGCGCTGCAAAGAGCGACAACTCGAATAGTTCTATGTTACTTTCGATTTCGAAAGCAGCATTTCGAAAGCACGTTTTCAATTTTCCCTCTGACGTTTTGTAACCAACACGACAAGAGCGACAATAAAAATATTCTGAAAACTCAACACCCACGTAGCACAAAATAAAACAATAAAAACTACCCACTACCCATAATAAATATTTTATTAACAACCCCACCACGGACCAATTAAAATATGAAAAAATACGACCACCCACACAAAAAAATATCATTTGCCGCCCGACCCCCCCATTTGATCATTTCTGGAACAGCCCTTACTGTATACAGGGTAAATTTTCATCCAGTTTGCCCTTATCCTATAGGGGTGATTTTAAACCTGAGTGTATATAAAAATTTACTCATTACGTTAATGTAGCAAGAAACAAGTTCGAGCAAATTGAAATCAGAACAAAATCATTTTCCAATGTGTCTGTGCAAAAATAATACAGGATGAAAACCTTGTATCCAGCATATGTACATGCATGCAATCATAGCAAAATCAAAACCCCCAAAACAATTGTTACAATTTCTAAAGAAAATTCATGTTACTATTCAGAACTTGCATGTAGTTAGCACAGTGTGCCACTGCTGAGGTATTAATCTACCTGTGTTACATCTGAGGTAATAATCTACCTGAGTTATGTCTGAGGTCATAATCCACCTGTGTTACATCTGAGGTAATAATCCACCTGTGTTAGATCTGAGGTAATAATCTACCTGTGTTAGATCTGAGGTAATAATCTACCTGTGTTACATCTGAGGTAATAACCTACCTGTGTTAGATCTGAGGTAATAATCTACCTGTGTTACATCTGAGCAGGGCCGTAAGTAGGGTTCTAAATCAGGGGAGGCAGGGGATTGGGGGCCGCCGATTGACTTTACGACTGAAAATGACACTTTTTAAATCCCAATTTATCATGTTTGTGTTTCATTTGTACTATGTAAAGAATCGTAATATGGTGTCAAAGACAAAGGTGCTTGTCTTCATTTTAAACATATATCCTATAATATAACATTTATATAATTTTATTTTCTTTTTTGCCAAAAAATCAGACGAGGCAGTTGCCTCGTCTGCCTCATCGGCAGTTACGGCCCTGCTGAGGTAATAATCTACCTGTGTTACATCTGAGGTAATAACCTACCTGTGTTACATCTGAGGTAATAATCTACCTGTGTTACATCTGAGGTAATAATCTACCTGTGTTACATCTGAGGTAATAATCTACCTGAGTTATGTCTGAGGTAATAATCTACCTGTGTTAGATCTGAGGTAATAATCTACCTGTGTTACATCTGTCCTGTCTGTTCTTACCTTGATAGCCATGATCCGTTCTGTGAGTATCTTAATGTCCAGAGGATTTTTGGTCATCATCAGCTCTCGTGTTATGTTGCTGATCTCTCGATTTGTCTTAATTCGCTTCCTCTCTATCTCTACGATGTCTTTGTGAGTCTGGTCACAAATCCTACGAAAAAATGCAACCAATTCTCAGATGAATTCTCAACATAATCAAATTTTAATGAATTCCTTCTTTAGCCAGACTGGTGCCTATTCTTGATATTCCTGATGCCTATTCCTGATATTACAGGCACCTATTCCTGATGCCTATTCTGATATTCTTGGTGCTAATTTAACAACAGTCATAGACTGCCCTTTTACATGGCAACAGTCCAATGCAGTTAACCCCTACCCCTCCCCTAAAAAGGATGATGTTGCAACTCTCAAGCCAAGCCTATTTTGTAAATGTCATGTACCCAAAGAGAAAGTTATATTGGCCTCGGATACAAAACGGGCTTAGTTTCTGTGCTGGTGCCATCTAATGTTCGATAAAGTTCGACATACCTCATTATGTCCCTCATTCAAGAATAAAACTCAAGCTGATAAGATTGACCATGCTGAGATTAACTGTGCTGAGGTAACCATGGTGAGAATAACTGTGCCGAGATTGATCGTTCTGAGATTGACCAAGCTGATATTGACCATGCTGAGATTGACCGTGCTGAGAATGACTGTGCCAAGAATGACTGTGCAGAAGATGACTGTGCGGAGATTGACCAAGCTGAGATTGACCATGCCGAGATTGAAATTTTCACAGCCCATAATTACACAATTGATTTGTTTCAGCAGACGCCCAACAGTAATACGTTGGTCATTCAACACTGATACAACAGTCATCCAATAAGCAATAACACTTATACAAGTTATTCAATAGTTATACATAATATAAGGAGATAATTCTGAGGAAGTGCTTGATTTTTGATATGTGGACTTACTTTTCGTATTCTTTCTTCAGGGCTTCTGACATTACTTTGGTATGTGGACTTACTTTTTGTATTCTTTCTTCAGGGCTTCTGACATTACTTTGGTATGTGGACTTACTTTTCGTATTCTTTCTTCAGGGCTTCTGACATTACTTTGCGAGTTTCTATCAACTGTTTGTAAGTGGGACCAGGGGCAGTGTCCAAATTAAGGAAAAATATCGTAAGCAGACTTTAATGTTGTGGAATTAAAGTTGTGGCATTTTCAAACCTAGACTGAATATGGCAATCATAAATAAACTTATTTTGGAAACTAAATGCACAGAATGTTATCAGAACATGTATAGCCTCTTTTATAAGTGTACATGAAACAAAGCTAGCATGAAAAGCACTGAGAGCTAAAATAAAATGTTTATGTCTATACTGAAAAATATCAGTAACTTTGACAATCATTATATCAGCATTTTGAGATCTAAAGTTGTCTTTTTATTCAGTACAAAGCATTTCTCTCTGCTGAATCGATGAGAAAGGATATGGCATGGCTGATATCTCCGTCCGTCGGACTTTTTTGCCAGGCTGATTGAAATCCCGTAGTTGTCGTAGATGTAGATAGTGAGAAATCAGAGGACTGCGGCCACTTGTGTTAAAGAGGACTCTCTCATACTCTGGTCCGGGGCCCAATTGGTGGGACTGCAAGAGAGGGACAAAATGATAATTGTTTAGGATCTAGTTGAAAAATTAAATTTCACGAAATAAGATAACTAATCCCAGAGCTAAAAACAATTCCAGCAGACACAGTAATCCATTTCATCCATTTACAGATTTCACTTTGATATAATAATCTTCAAGGACAGTCTGCTTATTATTGTAAACTCTAAACAACAAGGTCAGTTTGTCTGATATTCTAAACAACAAGGTCAGGTTGCTTGATACTCTAAACAACAAGGTCAGGTTGCTTGATATTCTAAACAACAAGGTCAGGTTGCTTGATACTCTAAACAACAAGGTCAGGTTGCTTGATACTCTAAACAACAATGTCAGGTTGCTTGATACTCTAAACAACAAGGTCAGGTTGCTTGATACTCTAAACAATAAGATCATTTGCTTAATATTCTAAACAACAAGGTCAGGTTGCTTGATACTCTAAACAACAAGGTCAGCTTGTCTGATGTTCTAAACAACAAGGTCAGGTTGCTTGATACTCTAAACAACAAGGTCAGGTTGCTTAATATTCTAAACAACAAGGTCAGGTTGCTTAATATTCTAAACAACAAGGTCAGGTTGATTGATATTCTAAACAACAAGGTCAGGTTGCTTGATACTCTAAACAACAAGGTCAGGTTGCTTGATACTCTAAACAACAAGGTCAGGTTGCTTAATATTCTAAACAACAAGGTCAGGTTGATTGATATTCTAAACAACAAGGTCAGGTTGATTGATACTCTAAACAACAAGGTCAGGTTGCTTGATACTCTAAACAACAAGGTCAGGTTGCTTGATATTCTAAACAACACAGTCAGGTTGCTTGATATTCTAAACAACAAGGTCAGGTTGCTTGATTCAAACACATCTTATTATGTATATACATAGATATATTTTTACACACACAAAAATGCATATACACACATAAATAAATCTACACACACATAGATAAATCTATACATACATTAAAATGCACCTACACACATAAATAAATTTACATACACACACATGAATACACCTACATGCACATAAATACATCTATACACACACACAACTACATCTACACTCACATAAATACATCTACACACACATAAATAAACCTAAACACACACAAATACACCTAAACACACATAAATACATTAATACACACACAAATACACCTAAATATACATAACTACATGCAAACACACATAAATACATCTACACATACATAAATATGTCTCCACACATCAATACAAGACCTACACACACGTTCATGTATCCATCCACGAATAACACTTTAAAGTATATGGAAAATCTTACTGTGTGTGACTAAAGAAACTGTTAACATAGATATCTACCTCTTTTTTCATCACCCGATGGGAGGCGGTGCCACAGGTGGCCATTCTTGAGGTGGAGCCTTGGGACAGGGCAGTGGGAGGAATGTTTAAGTTATGGGATGCCACAGACAAACCATTTGTCATGTTTGTGAAGTTTGTCATTGTGGTCAGCTTGGTGATCTCTCGGGACATATTTTGTGGGGTGGGACTGACAGTGGAAGGTGGGCCTGTGTGGTTCCCTCCCAGAGAAGCCATCATCCTGTTGAAGGAGTCCATGTCCAAACTCAGGTTCACTGATGGAGAAAGAATCCAACGTGACAGAAAAAAAACCCGTTCTTACAGCAAACAATACAGGTTTTTACTGAATCAATCCTTTCAGTGAAGTGATTTTCATTCCCGGTAGTTTTAAAACATATAAACTTATTGGATATAACAAATCATGTTTATAATGAATCAAAATTGTTGGTCATCAGCACTTTCCTATAAGCATCTGCACATACAGCAGAATAGAATAGCCTGACAATAAAAGATACTGCACGACATTCACCCAATCTGATTAAAATCAGATCCTCGATCCGCTCCTTTATTTCTACTCGAGTAGCGACAAATCAAAAGAAATAAAGGAGCGGATCGAGGATCTGATTTTAATCAGATTGGACATTCACCACAAAATATTTGAGGGAACCTGTCTGCACTCACTCATTGTGACAGGCTGCATATAGCAGGGGCGTCAAAATGTTAACCTGCTAATCACAAGTTGCTCTGAGCATTCTTATTCAAATATTGTATAAATTATAATCTGATAAGCTTTCTTATAACCAATATTCTCAGTGTCAAATCCCATGGGGATCCGGGTTAGAATAGGTCCTCAATACCCCCTTGCATGTCGTAAGAGATGACTAAATGGGGCGGTGCTTTCGGATGAGAAAAAAAACAAGGTCCCATGTCACAGTAGGTGTGGCACGAGAAGATCCCTCCCTGCTCAATGGCCATAAGTGCTGAGCATAGGCCTAATTTTGCAGCCCTTCACCAACAATGGGTCTCCATATGAGTGAAATATTCTTGAGAGAGATGTTAAACAATATTCAATCATGCAATCAATCTCAGATTCAACAGCTGGTCCAATTCAACTGTATACTTAGGGTAAAAAAACTCTTCTAAGAATTAATTTCTTGTGTTGGTTTTTACTTGTGTTTCATAGTGTACTCTGAAATTAATTTTCAAAAGAACACATCATTGATCCCCCCCCCCCCCCCCCCCCCCCAATTAAACCGTTCATCCTGACATCCCATTTCAAGACTGACATTCACAAGTTACACATCTGTATGTGGGTTGCTATTAATACTTATCATTTCCATTAGTGGAACTCTTCAAATCAAAGGCCCGTAAAGTTGTGCTACCGGGACAACATACGTAAACATTACTTTGGCATACATAATATAAATTATGGTATCGAATACATATTATATATAACAGACTGCAAACCACAACACTGATTAAAATTCTAAAGTCAATGAAGTAGGTACAGTTTCTAAAGTCATTTGGCCCAAAATATCGATGATTTCACTTGGAGCTCAAACCACAGGCACTTAATTGTTTCTGTAAATGACTTATGACCTCTGTATACTAATAACAACACAAAGTACCTAGCTTCAAATGACACAGAATGGCACCCCCTGAGAATGTCGGCCTTTTGAGCCTCCAGGGAATATGCGATGCAAATGTATTTACTACCGTTGTATTGTACAATCATTCAACTTAAAATCCATGTATGACATGACTGCATTCATTGCCTCTTATCGCCGAAACTGCAACAAAACATGGATTTTCCGTTTTATACCACGAAGTGCTATGTATTGATACCGCGCAGAATATGTGGGCGATTTTGACTGGCTAGCATGCTCTTCTAAAATTACGTTTGGAATTCTTTAGAATTATTTATAGAAAGATAGAGCATCAGAGATGAATTAAAAATAACAGGCAAAAGGATGATTTTAATGGTGACCATTAACCACAATTGATCTTATTTTATATAATTTAGTTACTAACATTAGGGGGGGAAATGCTACAAAAATAAAGGGGACTCCATCCCCCCCTGGTATTTGTTTTCCACAGACACCTGATAACTATTAAATTCCCCCTTTCTGATTTTTTTTTTTGCAATGATAATTCCTCCAAAATGTGTGGATTCCTTGTCTCTCTCAACCCAATTTCAATTGATGTAGTCGTTTCACGCTTTTCATAAGCTTTAGAGAGAGCCTTCTACTGGACTGGTATGATAAAATATACTTATTATAAACAGTATAAGGCAAGTATAAGGCTTACAAAAAAGCATGTTTACGATTACATAAATCGAAATTAGGATGGAATAGACGGGGAATCCACACATTTCGGAGAAATAATCGCTGCCCCAAAAAATAATTTCATTATTATCTTCATCAGAAATGACTCAGACACGAAAATATTTTTAAATCTCCACGCGGGAAGTCTTAGCTTCTATCTTCTGATGACATGTAAAATCCCGAAACGTACGTACGAACAGCTTTGGTTTTTTTTAGTAACTAAAAATAGCGTACAGCGTCTTCAATTCAAAATTTTTGTTAACAAAGCAATATTTTCAAGATTTTTTGGTAATAAACATAATATCAATTTATTGTGATAATAAAACAATGAAACTTTATTTTTCAACACAACAAATATACAATTTTCATTCTGTGCGGTATCAGTACATAGCACTTCGTGGTATAAAACGGAAAATCATGTTTTGTTGCAGTTTTCGGCGATAAGAGGCAACGAATGCAGTCATGTCATACATGGTTTTTAAGTTGAATGATTGTACAATACAACGGTAGTAAATACATTTACATAGCATATTCCTGAGGCTCAAAAGGCCGACATTCTCAGGGGGTGTCATTCTGTGTCATTTGAAGCTAGGTACCTTGTGTTGTTATTAGTATACAGATGTCATAAGTCATTTACAGAAACAAGTGCCTGTGGCTCAAACCCTGGCATTCAAATAAAGAATAGATTAGCAAACCCAAAATCCGCTCAGTTTGATCAGCAAAATGATTTGTGTCATATGACGAGAGCTTGAATTTGGCATAAAATTGCAAAAATGCCATTTTCAATGAAAATATCCACAAATTCAGGTGGTTTTCCTTTCAGAAAACATACAGCGCATGCGTCGAGCAAATTCATATTCAAGTATGTTTTTCATCTTAAAATAATACACAATATATATCATTTTTGTTTTGCTCAACAAATGCACATATTTTCCTGAGCAATAATCTGTATGACTTTGACAGTTTTCAGGCCTAACAGATTAATGAAGTATGCTGATGTAATGCCTAACAGATTAATGAAGTATGCTGATGTAATGCCTAACAGATTAATGAAGTATGCTGATGTAACGCCTAACAGATTAATGAAGTATGCTGATGTCACGCCTAACAGATTAATGAAGTATGCTGATGTAACGCCTAACAGATTAATGAAGTATGCTGATGTAATGCCTAACAGATTAATGAAGTATGCTGATGTAACACCTAACAGATTAATGAAGTATGCTGATGTCACGCCTAACAGATTAATGAAGTATGCTGATGTAACACCTAACAGATTAATGAAGTATGCTGATGTAACGCCTTACAGATTGATGAAGTAAGCTTATGTAATGCCTATCAGATTAATGAAGTATGCTGATGTAATGTCTAACAGATTAATGAAGTATGCTGATGTAACACCGAACAGATTAATGAAGTATGCTGATGTAACGCCGAAGTCAGATTAATGAAGTATGCTGATGTAACGCCTTACAGATTGATGAAGTATGCTGATGTAACACCTAACAGATTAATGAAGTATGCTGATGTAATGCCTAACAGATTAATGAAGTATGCTGATGTAACGCCTAACAGATTAATGAAATATGATGATGTAACGCCTAAGTCAGATTAATGAAGTATGCTGATGTCACGCCTAACAGATTAAATGAAGTATGCTGATGTAACGCCTAAGTCAGATTAATGAAGTATGCTGATGTCACGCCTAACAGATTAAATGAAGTATGCTGATGTAACGCCTAAGTCAGATTAATGAAGTATGCTGATGTAATGCCTAACAGATTAATGAAGTATGCTGATGTAATGTCTAACAGATTAATGAAGTATGCTGATGTAACGCCTTACAGATTGATGAAGTATGCTGATGTAACGCCTAAGTCAGATTAATGAAGTATGCTGATGTAACGCCTAAGTCAGATTAATGAAGTATGCTGATGTCACGCCTAACAGATTAAATGAAGTATGCTGATGTAATGCCTAACAGATTAATGAAGTATGCTGATGTAATGCCTAAGTCAGATTAATGAAGTATGCTTATGTCACGCCTAACAGATTAATGAAGTATGCTGATGTAACGCCTAAGTCAGATTAATGAAGTATGCTGATGTCACGCCTAACAGATTAAATGAAGTATGCTGATGTAATGCCTAAGTCAGATTAATGAAGTATGCTTATGTCACGCCTAACAGATTAATGAAGTATGCTGATGTAACGCCTAAGTCAGATTAATGAAGTATGCTGATGTCACGCCTAACAGATTAATGAAGTATGTTGATGTAATGCCTAACAGATTAATGAAGTATGCTGATGTAACGCCTAACAGATTGATGAAGTATGCTGATGTCACGCCTAACAGATTAATGAAGTATGCTGATGTAATGCCTAACAGATTAAATGAAGTATGCTGATGTAACACCAGGGGTCGAAATTAACTTTTTCTACCACAGGCTAATTTTAGCCTGTGGGTAAAAAATCCACAGGCTAAAATGAAAACCTACAAGCTAAAATAAAAATAATGAAGCAGTGCTCTTTTTTCATGTTATTTTTTTTAAAAATCAATTACATGTATTTTCCCCATTATTATTCATTACTGAGCCTTGTGGGTCAACAGGTATCGTTTGGACAAGACACTAAGTTACGTAAGTCATGTTTAGGTCTCTTGATTATCACACCTCTAATCCACAACCTGTTTACCGCAGGTCCAATTTCATGCCACATCAGAGTTGTCACTAGTGATTTTTCAAAGCGCATCCGGGACTCATGGTTTTATAAGCAGCACGATAATGAGCCCCATGGACTTTTTTGATAATCGTCTACACGGTGAGCAGTGCACTCGTGTCATCACTACAACCCGACCTCAATATGACAATAAATTAATTTAGATAGGACATTCTCATGATTCTGATAAAAATAACTACCGGAAGACTTGGTAAAACATAGACTCCGACTTTTTTTTCATCTTAGATCAATGAATAACAAAAACCTCATACTTAGAATTCAATTTAATCACCCCTATAGGTGAACAGGACTCGTGGCACATGTATTTTTCATCCTAATGCGATGTCCAACCTCTAAAGCATTTGTTTGACTCCGAGTTTCTTAAAAATCGTAAAAGAAAAATCCGGATAGAAACGGTTGTTGAAATCGATCGTTCATGTAAGCGTTTGTATGATTCAGAGTGCAAGTTTAAGAAAAGCGAATGGCGCATTACCGTATAAAACAGATACGATACGATCATAGCTTATAAATCACCACTCGCTAAAATTTTCGAGTGTCCACTATTTTTACTCGCTATTTTTCAAATGTACTCGCATTTTGCGAGTATTTCTCGCTAATTTCGAGCCCTGAACACCTAACAGATTAATGAAGTATGCTGATGTAATGCCTAACAGATTAATGAAGTATGCTGATGTAACGCCTAAGTCAGATTAATGAAGTATGCTGATGTAACGCCTAACAGATTAAATGAAGTATGCTGATGTAATGCCTAACAGATTAAATTAAGTATGCTGATGTAACGCCTAACAGATTGATGAAGTATGCTGATGTCACGCCTAACAGATTAATGAAGTATGCTGATGTAATGCCTAACAGATTAATGAAGTATGCTGATATAATGCCTAAGTCAGATTAATGAAGTATGCTGATGTAACACCTAACAGATTAATGAAGTATGCTGATGTAATGCAAGCTAGCTAACAGATTAATGCCCTCATGTATTTTCAAAAATTAAATTTATTTTATACAATGAGAGTTCTATCACACTGCTTGTAGTGGTTTCTTACTTTCTTTATTGCCTTACTTTCTTTATTGTCTTACTTTCTTTATTGAGGGCCGCCGCCTGCATCAGTTTAGTGGTGGCATGATTTGCCTCTCTGTCCAACCCCTTCGGAGCTTTCGCCTCCATCTTCTGAATGTTCCAGGATTTCCATGTGCCGGGGACAGGTTTTAATCCTACAGAGAATGATAGAGGAGAGAGGGCGTAGTCTGTTAAATCCTGTCTATAAACATTTAAAGATGTACATGTGGTGTAAATTTCAGGATTTTCACGTGTCAGGGCACAGGTTAAGATGGAGTATGGTAGTCTGTTTGATCCTGTCTATAAACATTTAAAGATGTACATGTGGTGTAAATTTGTTATAGCTATAAGTGTAGAATGTTACATCTAGTGCAAATTCATAACGTGAGAATCAACACTGTAGCATCTGTCTGTGAACAGCTGATATTTTGATTCTGTGTTAACAGAGTTTGTAGTCTGATATTTTGATTCCGTGTTACTCGAGATTATAGTCCGAGTTTGACGTACCTGTGACCCATTCATGTACCACATCGAGTAAGGCTTGTTTGAAGGTGTCGTCCATTTTGGCGTGAGATTCGGGAAATGCCGTCCAATAAGCCATGTAGATAGCTTGAGCAAGACAGTCTGGGTAAACCTACCATGGAGAAAAAAGTTTTTAGCACAGACACAGAAATGTTTAGCACAGACACAAACATGTTTATCACAGACACAGGCATGCTTAGCACAGACACAGTAATGCTTAGCACAGAGACAGAAATGTTTAGCACGGAGATAGAAATGTTTAACACAGACACAGAAATGCTTAGAATGGAGACAGAAATGTTTAGCACAGAGACAAATATTGTTTAGCATGGACACAGAAATGTTAGCATAGACAGAAATCTTTAGACATACACAGAAAGTCTGGGTAAACCTACCATGGAGAAAAGTTTTTAGCACAGAAACAGAAATGTTAAGCACAGACAGAAATGTTTATTATGGAGACAGAAATTATTACCATGGAGACAGAAATCCTTAATACCGTTCTTCTTTTAGCACCTCTTGTAAGAGTCACATTGAGTGGAACACTATGATATGCCACTGTTTGTGACTGAACTTTATAATGTGTCTTTAGATTTGAAATACAGTATGGATAATAAGCTGAATCATTTAAATATTTTCCTACCGACAGAAATTTGTCCTTGACATCTTTGTGGATGCTAGCAAACAGTCCAACAAAACTGTCTGCAATACGATCATACAATAAATTCTTCTCAATTTCACTATTGCGCTGAAAAAGAACAAAACTGATCTAGTATATACTGCAACAATACGAAATGTACATCCTTCATTTTTTTTTTTAGAAAATTAATGCAAGCTCAAGATATTTACTTAAGCTGACCTTGATAAATTCTATGTCAACTGTTTGCTTTATAGTACTAGAAGTTGAATACATGCCAATTAGATATTTCACTGTTCAAAAATTTTGTTTGATTCTGTCTCAAGCAGCTGATAAATAACCTGATGTGTTACATAGAATGTACCCTGAACTGATGTGTTACATAGAATGTACCCTGAACTGATGTGTTGTACAGAATTTACTCTGAACTGATGTGTTACATAGAATTTACTCTGAACTGATGTGTTACGTAGAATTTACTCTGAACTGATGTGTTACGTAGAATTTACTCTGAACTGATGTGTTACATAGAATTTACTCTGAACTGATGTGTTGTACAGAATTTACTCTGAACTTATGTGTTACATAGAATTTACTCTGAACTTATGTGTTACATAGAATTTACCCTGAACTGATGTGTTACATAGAATTTACTCTGAACTGATGTGTTACATAGAATTTACTCTGAACGGATGTGTTATGTAGAATTTACTCTGAACTGATGTGTTACATAGAATATACTCTGAACTGATGTGTTACCTAGAATTCACTCTGATTGGCTAGCTCTATCTCCATCTTTTAAGCATAACTCAAAATAAACATAACTTTGTACATAAATTTCTATTCTCTTTTCTCTATGTATACTAAATCATTTTAAGAAAACTTGACAGATTCTCACATCAAACCGATTGAGGAAGAACCACCAGAATGTGTCCTGCATCACAGCAACCGAGGCCTCCGACAGAAACAGCTTCTTCCAGAATTTCTTGAACCCAGGCTACAAATCAAGTTAAACATATTTACCAAATATTCCTATAGCTTTAAGTCTTAATGGCAAAATGAATTTGAAAATGAAAACTTTTTCCAAAAAATTATCAAAAAATTCACACACCAACAAATCAAGAGACGCGGTTCAGTCTGGAACTTCTAAGACGTGGCCTGGATTTCTCAAAAGAAACTTACCGTACATACTCGCCTATAAGTCGGATTTTTTGGAGTTAAAAATTGGTCCAAAACTCTGGACAGGGTAATGTAGAGTGTTTTTTAAACAACTTCGTACTCCGACGATTATCATGATTAACGTTGACTGGACATATTATATCATTCATGTATTCTTGGATTATATGCATAAAGTACAAGTATTTACATATTTTAATGATTTTATTCATCGTAAGTGTATATTATTGAAATTGATTTGTTGAGAAAAAGATTAAATATCAGCACATCTCACAAAATATTATTTGAAACAGGGGTGAACAGAGGTGTAAAGCGATTCTTGAAAAAAAGTTATACCGACTTAAAGGTGGGTCAATGGCAATTCCCTCCAATATAGCCTACAAAATATACAACTGACTTATAGGCGAACCGACCTATATGCGGGTATATACGGTAAGTAAAAACTTGGACTTAAGTCTGAGATTTTACTCAAAGAACAAGGTACGATTGTGTAGTTATAAAAAGGCACGAAATATTTCTGTTTAAAGTCTGTCTTGAACTAAGCTTGATCCGTGTTTTAAGTAAGTTAAATACATGCCAAATATACTATTGCAACTGAAATTGAAGTTGATAGCATTATTACGTCATGAATAAGACTTTTCCCCGCCTTTTTTCCAAAAAGAGCTTGATAACGGTTGAATTTCATCCAGATTATTGCTTAGGAAAAAGTGTGCCCATCCATCTTGCAAAATGAAAAAATATATATTGTGTGTTGATAGAAGAAAGAAAATTGTATTTAAATATGAATTTGCTCGACACATGGGCTCTATGTTACCTGAAAGGAAAACCCCCTGAATTTATGGACTCTTTCATTGATTTTGGCAGTTTTGGAAATTTTATGCCAACTTCATGCTCCTGACTGCAATGACTGTAGAAACTTTACCTGCTTCTTTGCTCAAATAAAAGTAATCTCAAATTTAAGTGAGATTTTTTCCCCCCCCCCGAGAAATCCAGACCAGGTTTCACTAGACTCAGTACATACGTTGAAGTTCTGGGCCTTTGTGACTCGGTGAAGGATGGGAGGAGATTCCAGCTGAGCTGGAAGCTCGATGAGCTCGCCATGTCTGAACCCCGGAAACTGGCAGTAGTCCATGCTCTTCTTCCTGGTTTCCATCATTGTCTCCACTAAGTCCTGGAACAAGTGATAATAGCATATTTTAATAGGGCTGTCTGAAAGGTGACCAAATCTAATACTGAATATCACAATGTAATGTGTATCTAAAACATTATGTGTGACAAAAGCACTTTGTCCCAGACTGTGACCATATCTTAAGCACTGACAAATTTGACCTTGACATAGGACCTTGACCCTCATATGACATAGCTTCTATTTTGTAAAGTTCAGACTGAAGTTATTGACAAGGACGAAAAGACAGACAGAAAACAAGGTCCCTGATCCTTATGATATCACAGATGAAAATTTTATCTTTTACATGAATAGTTTTAATGTCTAAAAGTTAAGTTGTACTTAATAGCACTTAATATTTACATAAACAATGACTTAAATTCATATTCTATGTCCAAGCAATATATTCATCTATATGATCACACAGACCGCCATGTCTTAGTCCCACACCTAGCTTACTAGCTTATAATGTCTTAGTCCTACATCTAGCTTACTAGCTTATATAATGTCTTACTCCCACACCTAGCTTATATAATGTCTTAATTCCACATCTAGCTTGCTAGCTTATATAATGGCTTAGTCCCACACCTAGTTTACTAGCTTATATAATGTCTTACTCCCACACCTAGTTTATATAATGTCTTAGTCCCACACCTAGCTTGCTAGCTTATATAATGTCTTAGTCCCACATCTAGCTTGCTAGTTTATATAATGTCTCAGTCCCACATCTAGCTTGCTAGCTTATATAATGTCTTAGTCCCACACCTAGCTGGCTAGTTTATATAATGTCTTAGTCCCACACCTAGCTTGCTAGCTCATATAATGTCTAAGTCCCACATCTAGCTTGCTAGCTTATAATGTCTTATATCCCATATCTAGGTTGCTAGCTTATATAATGTCTTAGTCCCACATCTAGCTTGCTAGTTTATATAATGTCTTAGTCCCACATCTAGCTTGCTAGTTTATATAATGTCTTAGTCCCACATCTAGCTTGCTAGCTTATATAATGTCTTAGTCCCACATCTAGTTTGCTAGTTTATATAATGTCTTAGTCCCACACCTAGCTTGCTAGTTTATATAATGACTTAGTACTACATCTAGCTTGCTAGTTTATATAATGTCTTAGTCCCACATCTAGCTTACTAGTTTATATAATGACTTAGTACTACATCTAGCTTGCTAGTTTATATAATGTCTTAGTCCCACATCTAGCTTATATAATGTCTTAATTCCACATCTAGCTTGCTAGCTTATATAATGGCTTAGTCCCACACCTAGTTTACTAGCTTATAATGTCTTAATCCCACATCTAGCTTGCTAGTTTATATAATGTCTCAGTCCCACATCTAGCTTGCTAGCTTATATAATGTCTTAGTCCCACACCTAGCTGGCTAGTTTATATAATGTCTTAGTCCCACACCTAGCTTGCTAGCTCATATAATGTCTAAGTCCCACATCTAGCTTGCTAGCTTATAATGTCTTATATCCCATATCTAGGTTGCTAGCTTATATAATGTCTTAGTCCCACATCTAGCTTGCTAGTTTATATAATGTCTTAGTCCCACATCTAGCTTGCTAGTTTATATAATGTCTTAGTCCCACACCTAGCTTGCTAGTTTATATAATGACTTAGTACTACATCTAGCTGGCTAGTTTATATAATGTCTTAGTCCCACATCTAGCTTACTAGTTTATATAATGACTTAGTACTACATCTAGCTTGCTAGTTTATATAATGTCTTAGTCCCACACCTAGCTTGCTAGCTTATATAATGTCTTAGTCCCACATCTAGCTTGCTAGTTTATATAATGTCTTAGTCCCACATCTAGCTTGCTAGTTTATATAATGACTTAGTACTACATGTAGCTTGCTAGTTTATATAATGTCTTAGTCCCACATCTAGCTGGCTAGTTTATATAATGTCTTAATCCCATATCTAGGTTGCTAGCTTATGTAATGTCTTAGTCCCACATCTAGCTTGCTAGTTTATATAATGTCTTAGTCCCACACCTAGCTTGCTAGTTTATATAATGTCTTAGTCCCACACCTAGCTTGCTAGCTTATATAATGTCTTAGTCCCACATCTAGCTTGCTAGTTTATATAATGTCTTAGTCCCACATCTAGCTTGCTAGTTTATATAATGACTTAGTACTACATGTAGCTTGCTAGTTTATATAATGTCTTAGTCCCACATCTAGCTTGCTAGCTTATATAATGTCTTAGTCCCACACCTAGCTTGCTAGCTTATATAATGTCTTAGTCCCACATCTAGCTTGCTAGTTTATATAATGTCTTAGTCCCACACCTAGCTTGCTAGTTTATATAATGTCTTAGTCCCACACCTAGCTTGCTAGCTTATATAATGTCTTAGTCCCACATCTAGCTTGCTAGCTCATATAATGTCTTAGTCCCACATCTAGCTTGCTAGCTTATATAATGTCTTAGTCCCACACCTAGCTTATATAATGTCTTAATTCCACACCTAGCTTGCTAGTTTATATAATGTCTTAGTCCCACACCTAGCTTGCTAGCTTATATAATGTCTTAGTCCCACATCTAGCTTGCTAGTTTATATAATGTCTTAGTCCCACATCTAGCTTGCTAGTTTATATAATGACTTAGTACTACATGTAGCTTGCTAGTTTATATAATGTCTTAGTCCCACATCTAGCTGGCTAGTTTATATAATGTCTTAATCCCATATCTAGGTTGCTAGCTTATGTAATGTCTTAGTCCCACATCTAGCTTGCTAGTTTATATAATGTCTTAGTCCCACACCTAGCTTGCTAGTTTATATAATGTCTTAGTCCCACACCTAGCTTGCTAGCTTATATAATGTCTTAGTCCCACATCTAGCTTGCTAGTTTATATAATGTCTTAGTCCCACATCTAGCTTGCTAGTTTATATAATGACTTAGTACTACATGTAGCTTGCTAGTTTATATAATGTCTTAGTCCCACATCTAGCTTGCTAGTTTATATAATGACTTAGTACTACATGTAGCTTGCTAGTTTATATAATGACTTAGTACTACATGTAGCTTGCTAGTTTATATAATGTCTTAGTCCCACACCTAGCTTGCTAGTTTATATAATGTCTTAGTCCCACACCTAGCTTGCTAGCTTATATAATGTCTTAGTCCCACATCTAGCTTGCTAGTTTATATAATGTCTTAGTCCCACATCTAGCTTGCTAGTTTATATAATGACTTAGTACTACATGTAGCTTGCTAGTTTATGTAATGTCTTGGTCCCACACCTAGCTTGCTAGCTCATATAATGTCTTAGTCCCACATCTAGCTTACTAGCTTATAATGTCTTAATCCCATATCTAGGTTGCTAGCTTATGTAATGTCTTAGTCCCACATCTAGCTTGCTAGTTTATATAATGTCTTAGTCCCACATCTAGCTTGCTAGTTTATATAATGTCTTAGTCCCACACCTAGCTTGCTAGTTTATATAATGTCTTAGTCCCACACCTAGCTTGCTAGCTTATATAATGTCTTAGTCCCACATCTAGCTTGCTAGTTTATATAATGTCTTAGTCCCACACCTAGCTTGCTAGTTTATATAATGTCTTAGTCCCACATCTAGCTTGCTAGTTTATATAATGGCTTAGTCCCACATCTAGCTTGCTAGTTTATATAATGTCTTAGTCCCAAACAGATATATATGAATACGGGCTTTAAGCCTTTGACTGACTTACACACTAATAAAACTATATAACCAGATGTGTATTTTAATCCTAGTAAAGGTTGACATATACAGAAGAATTCTGTGATTTGTTATTGCTTGTCAGTGGAAATAAAAAGGAAAGTGATTGGTTAATTCAGTGCTGGCAAGTATGTGTGTGATATAGAGACACTGAATTAGATTAGAAATTATTATATACTTTCAATTTCATCTCTTCTTTTTTCTTTAAAAGTTTGCGGGCATATATCACATGATATATGCCCGGAAACATTCCGGCCCGCAAACATTACGTCACAATCAAATTTCTACGCCGTTAATTTTCAAATTTTTTGTGTTTTTCATCTTTTACTCAGTTAAACCGATAAAGTTATTGTTAAAAATAAAATTATTGTTAGTTTCTAAATGAAATTTAAAGTATATAATAAAAAGGTTATAGACTTTGTATGGGAAATATGACGACCTCATGTTTTGTCGCGAACGGACCTCACAAGCTCGGTCCATCTACGCGCCAAAAAACTCGGTCGTCATATTTTCCCATACAAAGTCTATAACCTTTAAATATTAACTGGCTCTTACAATCATTAATACACTTACAATTATCAATAAAACAAATTAAACTGATGCTACGTAGATCATTCCATAAAGCAGTTTGCTGAATATATAGTTATCTAAGTAAAACTAGGCCATTTAATGGTAAAGTAGTTGGTCGTTTTCTATGTGGGGATCTCGAGAACTCGATGAACACGACTGAAGCTCCATTCTAACATGAAATTCATCACATAGGTGACATGCCAATAAGACTTAAATAGGATAATTACACCTCATGGGTCTAATGATTATCGTGCAATCTATTCTATAAGAATTTATACATGCTAAAATAGTGACATCAAACTTTGTGTATAATAGAAAATTTGGTAAACTATTTGATACTCAAAAAGTATATATTTTCTATAAATGATGTCAAGGGCAATAACTCCTATGCTGGTACATGTATTTTCTTTATTGTATGTCCATTATACAATAATTTCCCTAATAGCCACAACTAATTTATATATATCTTTACAAAATGGCAGGTTTTCTTTTTTAAACTGTTGAAGTAAAATTTTGCCATCTCTATCCCTTTCCATGTATGTTTATTATGCAGTTTAATGAAAATATGTGTGATAATTTCTAGCGTTAATTAACTTAATTACTTCTATTTATGTATGTCTGACAACTTTAAAAAGGTGGCATCCTATATTTTCTTAAGTTATTGATTAAATCAAACTACAAATGGAAATCAACACAGTTTTTCCACATTGAACCAATAATATTGATAATTAATTAATTAAGTCACATGGGGGTGGAGCTATCTTAAATATTTCATTCTATCACTGCAGCCTGAACCATTTTGGATTTTATTCTATTCTATCATTGCAGCCTGAACCATTTGATTTTTATTCTATAATTGCAACCCTGAACCATTTGATTTTTATTCTATAATTGCGACCTGAACCATTTGATTTTTATTCTATGATTGCAGCCTGAACCATGGGAGAGGGCCTACATAGGCTATGCCTGTTGCCCAATCCTATTGAGAATCTCAATAAAATACGTTTAAAGTAAGCTTGAACTAATTTGATTTTTATTCTTACTATGATTGCAGCCTGAACCAATTTGATTTTTATTCTTACTATTATTGAATTTCATTAATGCAGGCACTGTGAGTGACATGAAACAACCAACACCAAAAACTTCTTTTTTGCCAAATGGAAGTTTTTTCTTGTGATAGCAAATTTGATGAAAATAGGTTTATACTATATATATAAGTGCTAATTTACATAAAGAAGTTATAAAATTATACCGAATCTTCTTTGGTCTGAAATCAATACATAATCATGCATACAACATTAGTAAACAGCATGTAACATTTTATATAACTGTCCTCCACCAAGTCAATCACTTTTTAATGTTATATAACCATCGAATCGTTAAACAAATTAAAAATGCATAGACCCTGTGTAAAACATTTCAATTAATCTTCAATGTCACATCACAGACATTGACTTGTTAGATAAAAAAACGCCTTACTTGTCACATGTGAAGACACACATTAATTCACTATAAATTCTACTCCTCATATTATACTAGATTTTTTAGAAACCTAGTTATTAATTGTTAAGACTCCAGATAACTGTACGTACCATGGTTTTCCTCCCCCGGGCACTGTGGTGACTCTTCACAGCATCGGATTCAGCCATTTGTGTTATAAATGCTGTAAACGTAGCATTAGCATAGAATCAATCAGCTGTACAATATATACTGTAAACGTAGCATTAGATTAGAATCAATCAGCTGTACAATATATACTGTAAACGTAGCATTAGATTAGAATCAATCAGCTGTACAATATATGCTGTAAAATAATTTGTAGCTTTAGCATAGAATCAATTAATTATCTAAAAATGTGTAGATCTAATAAGTGTTGTAAACTAATTGTAGTATTTGATTAAAAGCAATCATTTGAAAATGTGTAATAAATGCTGGAAACTAATGCTAGCATTTGGTAATGCCAGTGCCTTGCACATTTGGGTGACTTTAGATGTCAGATCAGTATACATACCAGTAGTGTACAAATTTACATGTAAATTAAACAATATTCATTTACAAATAAGCGCATGATTAGGTTTAGCTCTATCCCTAGTGTACATTTTTTCATTTAAAAATCTCAGGCATTAAAACATTGCTGTGACGTCATGCCTTTGTTCTTGCAGTCTAAACGTTTACCTGTAGCTGTCCGATAATAATGATTCCCAGTCCAATAATACATCATCAGACTGCAGTGATAATAAAATCAGACAGCATTTAAAAAAAGAAACAAATTGAAAAGTGGTGAAGAAATATTTTTACCATAGAACACTTTCGGAGAATTAAGTGGATCTGATATAGATATGGCAAGTATCATAGATGATATCATCAACATGGAGAAGGAAAATCCTGGTTTGATTTAAAATTTGAATTGGATCAGGCCGTCACCATGAAGTATGAAAATGATTAGCGAGTTTATGTCCAATTCTGACCAATCTAATTAAAATTAGATCCTATGATCTGCTCAATCATCTACTATCACTACAGTAGTGTAGCGATAGTAGATGAGCGGATCATAGGATCTAATTTTAATTAGAATGAATTCTGACAGAGGGTCTGAGAATCTTTTTGTCTCTTTGAGTTTGATCTCCTCTGGCTGACATTTGAAATCTAAACCTGAACTTTCATACTTCATTGGAGTAATACATCCCAATAGACCGTGTTACCTCGACTGACTCCGTAGGGTATGTAATAGACCGTGCTACCTCGACTGACTCCGTAGGGTATGTAATAGACCGTGTTACCTCGACTGACTCCGTACGGTATGTAATAGACCGTGCTACCTCGACTGACTCCGTACGGTATGTAATAGACCGTGTTACCTCGACTGACTCCGTAGGGTATGTAATAGACCGTGTTACCTCGACTGACTCCGTAGGGTATGTAATAGACCGTGTTACCTCGACTGACTCCGTAGGGTATGTAATAGACCGTGCTACCTCGACTGACTCCGTAGGGTATGTAATAGACCGTGTTACCTCGACTGACTCCGTACGGTATGTAATAGACCGTGCTACCTCGACTGACTCCGTACGGTATGTAATAGACCGTGTTACCTCGACTGACTCCGTACGGTATGTAATAGACCGTGTTACCTCGACTGACTCCGTAGGGTATGTAATAGACCGTGTTACCTCGACTGACTCCGTAGGGTATGTAATAGACCGTGTTACCTCGACTGACTCCGTACGGTATGTCCTCTTCACGCTGAAGTTTCTTCTCCTCAGTGACAACTTGGTCAGCATAGAACCGGAGTTTGTCTTCCAGCTTATCCAGCCTATTCTCTAAATCCTCCAGCATATGAAGACCAAGAGCTAGGATGTCAACTCAGGAAAAACACAGTGCAAGATAAAACGTGTGAAATGCTTGAAAGAGTCCATGAATTGGATGTCTATCATAATTTTCAAAAGTATTCATTTAAAAAAAAATTAAATTTGATTTAATATGAAGAATAATGTCTCAAAAAACAATATCAATATTGCATGCTAATTTATTCAGATACGTGTCAATACATTGTGATATTCTGGAAAATATATATTTTTTTAAATCGGAAATTTAATGCCATAGACACCAAGATTTTGAATTTTTTTCTATCAAATCTATATGTAAAATATAGAAAAGGAACCTAAGATTTCCTGAATATTTTATTTTTCTCACTGTCTTTCTTTGACAGGCTGTGTATCAATTCACTACAATCTATTAAATCAAGTAATAGTTTACAAATTCCCCTGTAAATATGATTGTGTAATTCCTATATTCTATGAAAGAAAAGTATTCACTTCATTAACAATTCATTATGATTCAAAAAGCTTTTCTTTTTCATTAGAACAGTCTGACCAGTTTTAAATGTAATTTTAAATGAAGGATACGTGCAGACTCTCTTAGTATAGCTGCAATGTCTTCCTGAGATCCAAGAAGAAACGCCTCATCAGAAATATCCAGAGCGCCTTCTGATGTCAGTCTCTGGGGCCATTCTTCCTATAAAAAAATTATAGAACATTGCATCTGTAGCCATCTTTAGTAGCCTAAGGTTTTCGGTCCACTCTGCTCCCCACATAGTTCATGGAGAGCAGAGTGGACTGAAAACCCTTGGCTAGCGAAGATGAACTGTAGCGAGAAATGTGTCATCCTATCAGTGACTTGTCTGTCACAGGAAGTACATGTTTAGTTTTTGCCATTTTCCGCCACACTCAACAATTTTTCAGTTATCTGGTGGCACCCCTTTTTAATGGTGGAAGAGAGAACCCTGGAGATACAATGTACCTGGGAAGAGACCACCGACCTTCCGAAAGTAAACTGGGAAACTTTCTCACTTACCAGCGCGAGTGGGAATCGAACCCACGTCGACCAGAGGTGAGAGGCCGTGTGATTTTGAGCGCAATGCTGAAGTACATCATTATCTGACTTTTTACTTGTCTGTCACAGGAAGTACATCATTATCTGACTTTTTACTTGTCTGTCACAGGAAGTGCATCATTATCTGACATTTTACTTGTCTGTCACAGGAAGGGCATCATTATCTGACTTTTTACTTGTCTCTCACAGGAAGTGCATCATTATCTGACATTTTACTTGTCTCTCACAGGAAGTGCATCATTATCTGACATTTTACTTGTCTCTCACAGGAAGTGCATCATTATCTGAATTTTTACTTGTCTGTCACAGGAAGTGCATCATTATCTGACTTTTATGAGAAATTTAAAGTTTTCATTCTGCAAGGAGTGAAATCAAAACATCAATATCAGATAAAAATTTCTATGTTCGTTATAATGATCTAGTTTGCCAATACAACCTATTATTGGGTCAAATGTTGTCTGACCTGTTTCATATCAATTACACTCTGATTTTGACTACGGATTGCACCATTTACCTGATCAAGATATAGGCATTTTTCAGCTGAGAAAAGTTTATTTCATATTTTCATCTATGATGGAAAAAGTATGCAAGTAAGACCCATATGGAAGTTTTGAAATGCACCTGGGTTATTTCCTGTTAGGGCACTCTCATACATAGTAAGGTGCGAGATATTTGTTTACACGCAGGGTGGGACAAATGCCCATGCACCACTGCATAAAATAATATTCACCTAAGTTTCTGATATGCAGTTTCATCACCCGAATTCGATTGACACAGAAAGCAAATTTCAGGCAATTTCAGGGAGTGAATAAACACTTCAAATGTATCATATCATTTTGTTGTTCATACATATCATTATCTAGGATATTAGTAGCAAATATGACATCATTTCTATGTTTCATGTTAGTAAAACATTTCTTTCAATAATATTCTGTATTTCTTACATTTACATAATTAAACAGAAGCCGCTTTTCACATTTTTATCATCTTTTAACTGGTCGTAGCTGTACTCTGTCCCACTTACAAATTTAGAATAGTACTAAAACCACCTCCTATCTCGAAAAATGCATATTGAAGTTGTATTACAAAATTAGATATTCTTATCTTATTTAAGGGAAAAACATGTTTACCAGCCCCTCAACTTTCATGAACTCTTCGTAGTTTGTGGGAGGTACAGGTTTTTTCTTCTCTATGGTTGCCCCCTCCTTAGGTTTTCCTTCTGCTGATGGTGTGTCATACTGTGCCATGATGGCAGCAATATGGGGGTCCATTACTTTAGCCATATTGAATTTCTCCAAGAAATCAGTCTCACATAATGGCAGACATTGTGCAGTGACTAAAAGTATAAAATCTTTTAAACAATACCACGTAGATCACTCACAAATGACGGGTATCTGGATATGCTATGAAAATGAATCTTAAGCAAAGAAATTCTTACCACTGAGAATAAATTTGAACGAAAGTATTTTGTACATCAAAAATATATGGCAGTGAAAGTTTGAGAAAATTCGCAATGCCATAGAGTCTAGTAATGTAACAAAAAATGAAACTTTTCTACAATAAATTCATTTTAAACTTTTATGTCTATAGTCACTTAAAATCCTTGCATGATACGAGTTACTTACTTTATCAATTTATTACATTTTGTTCCCCCGCTCTGTTGTCAAGAACGCACTCCAAGATTCAGCCTAATGGCAAAGTAAGCTCTAGAAGCATTCCGACAGTATTAAAGTTCCGAAGAACTCTTCAGCTTTTAAAGGTAACAAAATTGAGAAAGGCGCCATTATTTGTGAAAAAATAAATGCAAGATAGCAGAAGTTCAGAAGTTACTTAGTTAGTGATTTTTTTTGAAGCGATTTGTTCATTTAATTAAATGGGTAAGTTTTGTAATGTTTACTTTTTCGTTACCTGCTGTAGTACTGGCATCATTTAACTGTAAAGGGGAAGGCATTTGTAAACTTGGAATGGAAACAGAAAACGTTAGTAAACAATAGTAAAGGCTAGACTGGGATTCGAACCCGGGTATCCTGAATGATTCAGTGACTCTTTTGTCATTGAACTATCAGGTACCGGTGATTGACCACTATATCATAGTATATGGTGATAAAAATTAGCAAAGCCGGAAAATACCTCCCTTTTTTCAATTCCAAATTATGTTTTAGGTCTTTTCCCGGTTCAAATGGAGTTAACGGACATGTAATTCCATTATACGGCGGATGTTCAATTATATAGCTGTGATTGGGTTCTATTCATCTATAAGTAGGCCTATGTGTTTGTTTTGGCCGGTTGACTCCTATTTGCCGGTAGACAGGTAAGCAGGTCGACAGCTATTTATTTTGACCCTTTGTCCTTAATGTAAATTTCTTTTTACCCGTCTACCTGCTGACCTGTCTACCTGCCAACCTGTCTATCTGCCGATCCGTCGACCTGTCTATGTCTATATTATTATTTCTATTGTCCGAATAGTCAGTAAATAGGTGTTTTATTATACCAAAGTAGACTTTACTTGTGTCAGACATACCAAAGTGAAGTAAACTAGGCCTAACATTCGGCATTAGATGGAATCAACTGAGGTTATTCGACTGGTAAACTAATTAGAGTTTTCAGACTTTGACGTCACAGAAAAGAAAACGTGGAAATAGTTTTGAGACTATTTCCCCCTGGGATGAGATAGTTCAGAAACTATTTCACGGCTAGCGTTATCCAGAAGAAATAGCAAATTTATTCACCTAACATTTATATAGCGAAAACATTTTGAGATATAATAATAGATAATAGATATGGCGCAAGCACCCTAATCTTTTTTAAAAGATAAGCTTGTTTACTATATAAAGTGATATATCTTACAAAAATGTATTTTTGAAAGTTTTGTGAATATAATTTGAAATATTTGAATTTGATATCTTTTATTATATTTAGCATTAGCACAGTCATATTTTGTTATTACCGGAATACTTCGACAGCTATTTGTAAGATTTCGGTGTTCCGAATGATCTGAGTTCACACTGTCGATTGGTTAGACCAAAACATCACTAGATTTGACCTTCATATATGGTTTCGTTAAATCCTTGTATAGCGATAAACGTGAGCGGATCTAATTTTAATTAGATTATTCTTTATGAAATCATGATGCAGAGAAAATGGTTGTCACAGAAAGATGTATGTTATATTAACATGATCTTTTTAAACAATTTAGAATCGGTCAGTGAAATGAAGAAATAAGATGTCGAGGAAGCAATTAGCAGAAGTTCTTCATTTACTCCAAAGGTATATTTATATAAAGTTCTTCAATTGTTTGAATATTGACAGAATAGTGAGTTTATAAGATACTATTTATGTTGCCATTTATCTACGTTTTATGTTGTAAATCTGAAGATTCCAGGGGCAGGATGACGGTAACCGAACAAAGACCGTGTTTGAGGGACGCATCCTGATACTGAAGATATTAGAGGGATGTTTGTCAGATAAAAAGAGAAGTAATAAAAAAAAACTAGTTAATGTTGCAGTATATCAGAACCGACAGTGGTATCAATGTCAGTCAATGCTGTTAATCTATTTCTGTAGAAATGTGGGCGTTATGTTTTTAGTTGCCGAGTCTCTGACCAGTACTGGAGAAAACAGCGAGTGTCACACAGTATTACAGTGGTGTCATCACTGTGTGGTCAGCAACAGGGAGTTCTTCATCCCACCCACCCACACACCAGGGGATGAAACCCCTCTACTGGGCCACACCCGCATCACTCAGTTACCCAAGGAGGAGCTGCTCTCGTTTGGTGAATCTCCAGGATTTAAGTTTTTCTTTTTCACGTATCTCTTTTATTAAAGACTGTTATGAGACACTTTAAAGCATCTCTCATTAAGCTAAAAATATTGAGTTTCTTGTAGTTATAACATGTAGAATTATTGCATGAATTATTCTTTGAAAACGATAAACTTGTAGCTTTCAGTCGCTGGTTTTTACTGAAGATGATCTGGCTTCAGAGTAAGCCAGAATGTACAGGTCTACACAACATGTGTCAGAAAATCACGGTGGAGCTACTACAGGCCATTAAATGGCGAGACCTCTACTGCTTCTCACAGCTCCTGACAGAACTCATCCACACAGTGACAGGTGTGTGTACAATTCCACAGACCCTCTCAACTATACACATACATGTCTCCTCCCATCTATCTGTCCATCCATCACAAACATGGTTATTACAGTACCAAGATTTATTTTGCAAGACACCTTGGCTTTTCTTCTATATAGAACTAGTTACTTGTAGTTTTCTAGAATTTTGGTGTAAACAATGAGAAAATTCCTTTTACTAAAGCACTAAGCTGCAGTGCTTTCTTGTCATCAGCTAATTTCTACTTTCGTTGTTTTGGATAACTCTCATGTACATACATACATGTGATATCTCACACTTTGTGCAAGAATTTCACGCTTTTTGAGTCCATCTCAAGAGTGGGTAACAAATTATCATGCATTTCCTAATTTTCATTTTAAAGAAGGGCACCGTTTGTCTTTAAAATTGTTGCATCTTGGATGAACTGAACTGAATAGGAAGAAAACCATAAACATGTGCCTGTTGTCTACAGGATATTATAACTCAATATGATCACACTTTTTCACCATGTCGCAAAATAATTTAATCTTGAGCCCAGTATGTTGACAGCCAACGACTTGAGGAAACGTGGAAGCTAGATTAGAGCCATTCCAGCAAAAAACGTGTGGGGGGGGGGGGGGGAACGACAGCCGATATTTTTTTGGATGAGCGGGGGTGATTTGGGAAAATATATTTGTATGGGTGGTTGTCTTCCAGGTTGAAAAAGAAAACATAGGTGCCTATGAATTATGATAAAAATGAAAATGTATCATGTTACGTTTCTTTTATTACAAAAGAAGAAGAAAAGCGGAGCCATCCTATTACATTAAGTACGAAAAAAGATTGATAAATGGGCAGATAACTCAATGTTACCGTAAAACTTTCCCCTCCAAGGCATTACCCAACCTATTGTACCTGTCCTAAACGACCACCTGTCTAACGCAACCAACGATTATGAGTTTTACAACCTTTTCGTGTAATTTCACCTTTATGAAACGACTACATTTTTCGATTACAACATGATTCCTACTTTTGATTTCAGTGGAGTATGACTATTCTGGGAATTATCGCCCCTAACACTTTCGTTTTAAAATGCACAGGTAATAGTTTGGCGGTGATCTTGTTTAATCGGCATTCTGAATCAATTATTATACCCAAGCTATCAAGGTGTGAATTTCGAGACTTTGATATGTGCGGGGTAAATCGGATATGAAATCTCCCACCTGGTATACCATTATAGTGAAAAATTTGCCTGATTGCGATATAAATCAGGTAAATATTGTGCTTGGGACTGAAATTTTAAATGGAATATTCGCGAGTTTGCTGTACGTGAGATTGTAGGGGAAAAGTCAAAGGAAAAAGTCACATCTATATGCATACACTTTGTAATTTAGGGAAATATCTGTCTTGCACTTATGTTGCGAGAAAACCTAACTCATTGAAAAGTTCTTTTCCCTTGCTTGCTTGAATTTGTACACCGCTATACAATACTATTTTATGTATACATATTGTAACTGATGTAATAAGACACATGTCTTTTAAAAGCAATAAAGAGAGTAACAATATATGTGAATCTAAATTTTAAGTGGTATAATTTCATATTTTATTTAGTTTTATATCATTAAAAAAAAACCAACTTCTTGTTATTTCAATAATTAACATGACATGAGTAAAATAAAAAGGACATGTACATCTAGTCTAGAAATGATATGACAATACCCCACATCATTAGTCTAGTGAAACTGTTTATTTATATTAAGCAAACAGAGCTAGGTTTCTACAACTCACATGTTTCCAAAGTATACAAAATTAATTGAATTTTTTTTTTCATTTTATATGCTGAGATCATCCTTTTTTTTCTCCCTACCAAAATTGCATTGGAAACCAAAATATGTAATTTTTTTCTGCAATGATTGCTACCTTCATCTCCCGATGAAACAACAAAGAAAGACATTTTATCGTTTATATTTTTATGCACTTTTAAAAATATAAACTAGACTTAAGTTCTAAAATATCATATGGTTGATCCATTTGTTACGTTAAATGAAACGGTCAATACCCCATTTGACCTTTGACTTGGTAATGATTATTAAGACAGGTAGTACTAGAAAACTGAATCAAGCTAGTTTGCAACAAACATGTATTCATTGTATGTTGAAAACAATGTCAATTTCTAAAGAAATATGAGAGAAAAGATTCAGTGAATGTAAATATATAGGATTAAAACCAATTTGAACTTGTTGAAACTAAACTACAGTGAAACTTCTCAAAACCGGCCAACTGTCGGACCAAAAAAACCGGCCGGTTTAGAGGGGTGGCCGGTATACCGAGAATTTAGCATTTAAAGACATTTCAGCTCAATTTTTATGAGATATTTCATTGACATACCACAAACCATATAATATGGTGTTCAACGACTATTATTTCACTATTGGAAATAAAACAAAATAATTTACTAACATGTTTATTTTCAATTTATAGCACTAAAACTAATTAAACATGAATAAACATTTTTACATTGACATGCATAAATAATGGAAAACATTCCGTTTAAATAAAACTGCATTTGATATATGTATAGAAATTTGAAGACTAGCAGTATTTATGTAGAATTTCTGCTTATGTTTTAATAAACAAAACAAACACATAGCCATTTGATTGCTGCAATTAATACACAGAGTAGGTACTGCTCACTTTGATATGGGGATCTATGATCAATTATCGGTGGAGATCAAACTAGTCCGCTTTTACCTACAGGTAATTATTACGAGAAAGAGTCTTGCTGCACTCATCTATTTTTAACTAAAAAATTATAACAGGATGCATTAAGAAAACACAGAGGCCTATTATTGGAATTCCTCTTACTTATAAAAACTGTTTACATCCATTGCTTATATCGTTAACAAATTTGTTTTAATGTTTTTGAAAAGTACAGTAGTAAATATGAAATTTTAATTTTGATATTTCTTAGGAATTTTAAGTCTATGGAAACCCCCCCCCCCCCCCCAAATCATTTATCTATTGAAAATTATCATTAACAGTCATGGGTTTGTTGTTTATTAACTACCACTTATATCCATGGTGCAACAATATGGCGTATTGATTGTATTCATTCAATCTGACAGTGTGCATATCTGTTTATAACATTTCCTACAGAAATTTGAAAGGGTCACTTGGATTAGCCAAGCACCAATTAAAACCCTGAACAGCACAGGTAAACTATAGAACTTATAGAGGCCAGTAGTGTTTTTCACACCTCCGGTTGATAATTTCCCACCAGGCCAGTAGATCAGTCATTTTTCACACCTGGCCAGTCTTAATCACCCCTCTGGCCAAAATTTTCTAGTCTTCAAATAGTGGCTGGTATTATAAGGGTAAATTACGCATGTTTGTTAACAATTGTACTTTAAAAAGTGGCCGATGTCCGGTTTTCAGGGGTGGCCGGTTTTGTGAGACTTTCTTTGTAAGGAAATGTTAAGGTTTCTGCCGGGACTTTGAAAATTGGCCGATATTCAGGGAGAACCGGTTTTCTGAGGGGCCGGTTTGGAGAAGTTTCACTGTACCTTTAAAGGAAAATCTTAATATACAGGCGATTTCAGTATTGAATTCTTTATCTTATTTATATGGGTGGTGGTGGCAGGGGAGAATCTAATTGTATGGGTGGTGGTAACAGAGGAAAATTTAATTGTATGGGTGGCTGTCTTAAAAATAAAGTGCCTCCCCCCCCCCCCCCCCCCCCCCCAATATTGTTATACCCCCCGCAACAAGTTGTGGGGGAGTATACTGGAATCGGGTTGTCCATCTGTCTGTCCATCCGTCCGTCTGTAGACGCAATGGTTTCCGGGCTCTAAAGCATTATCCTTTCCACCTACAGTCACCATATCATTCATATGGACTACCCATGGGATGAAGATGTTCCCTATCGATTTTGGGTTCAAAAGGTCAAAGGTCACGCGCACTGGACATCGAAGTAGCAATATGGTTCGGTTTGTCATGCCATTTGTTTTTTACACTCAAAAAAGAGGTAGTTTATACCTATTACCAACATCCTTTGGGAGATTGGGGTAAGCGGGGGGTATTCTTAGTGAGCATTGCTCACAGTACCTCTTGTTTTTGCTGGAATAGTTCTAAGTTATCTTTATATTATTAATGAAGTGAAAAGGCCACCACAGAGAAGATGTCTAAATAGTGTTAAATCTAGGATCTAGAGAGGGCACACATATCATATGTTCAAAAGGGCACTTTTCGTCACGGCAAGACAATTTCGGGGCACTTTCATTGTATCGTACTATGATAGTAATAGAATAATCATTCAGCCTCATTTAAAGTTGGTACCTGCTGCCTTGATTTTAATTTTTCAATCAACCTTGTGAAATAAAGAACAATTGTATATACTAACAAATATTTTGAAAAATTTTATAGAAGAAAAAGGGCATGGTGCAAATAAAAAGGACATGGCGCCAGCCAAAAAGGACGTGGTGCGGCGCCATGCTAGTTTGCTTTAGATTTAACACTACTAAATGTGCTCTTCTTTTTGTCAAAAGTTGTATACCTTTATATACTAATATATGAAATCAGTATTAACTAATGATAGGTTTAATTTTGATAAATTATCTTACTCTGTTTTTTTACCTCACCTGAGCCAAAGGCTGAAGTGAACTTTTCTGATCAAAATTTGTCTGTTGGCATCGTCGGCGTCATCATTGTAAACTTTTCACATTTTCATCTTCTTCTCCAGAACCACTGAGTCAATTTCAACCAAACTTGGCACAAAGCATCCTTAGGTGAAGGATGTTCGAGTTTGTTCAAATGAAGGGCCATGCCCCCTTCAAAGGGGAGATAATCACAAAAATTCAAAATTAGGGTAGGGTCATTTAAAAATCTTCTTAAGAACCACTGGGCCAGAGGAGCTGACATTTACATGTAAGCTTCCTGACATAGTGCAGATTCAAGTTTGTTCAAATCATGACCTCCGGGGGTAGGTTGGGGCCACAATAAGGGATCAAAGTTTTACATAGAAATAAATAGGGAAAATCTTTAAAAATCTTCTCCACTGGGCCAGAAGAGCTAAGATTTACATGAGAGTTTCCTGACATAATGCAGATTCAAGTTTGTTCAAATCATGGCCCCCAGAGGTAGGTTGAGGCCACAATAGGGATCAAAGTTTTCCATACAAATATATTTATGATAATCTTTAAAAATCTTCTTCTCAAGAACCATTGGGCCAAAGAAGTTGACAATTACATGAAAGATTTCTTACATAGTGCAGATTCAAGTTTATAAAAACATGGCCTCCAGGGATAGGTTGGGGCCACAATAGGGACTACGGTTTTACATGCAAATATATATGGAAAGTCTTCAGATATGGGCCAAGGTGACTCAGGTGAGCAATGTGGCCCATGGGCCTCTTGTTTGCATTTTGTTTCAAAAACAACAATTCATACATGAATATTGTATGGGAAATGTGGATTGTTGAGAGGCTGATAAAAACTTCATCCCAAGACCCCCAAACTCCCACCCTTAAATGAGCAAGATCTCACCCATTGTCTCATTGAAATTATCACATGTATGCATCTGACTTTGAAACAAGTCTCCTGTCTGTTAACTTACATATGTAGTACATGTATGTACAGATATGTACATATATGTATGTACTCGTTTCCCCAACATGCTACATCCACATGTAGTTCGCAGTCTATGTAACCTGCAGTTAATGTTGTAAACTTTCTTTCTTTTTTGAAATTTCCTTCTTTATTATCTGTCTTGCTTTTATGCCCTCTGGGCCCAAAATTGGAATAAAAAAAACTTATCTTATCTGTATCTGTTTCTCCTTTTTATCAAGTTTGTGATGGAGTGTACATTCAGAATTGAATATTTCTTATTTAAGCTTGTAGTATGGAACATTTGAGAATCTCATAAATCTCACAAATCAGATTCAGAGAAATGAAGTCTCAAGGGGTCTGCCAGGGTTTTAAATTAACTTTAGTCCATTCATCTCAGACTAATTTGCACCACAGACTGTTAACTTTCATGACCAATCAATCTGACTGGACTAACTGAAAATTCACTGTATTGTGGAAATAGAATGTTTAAAAAATCAGAAATTAATTTTCAGTTGGCTACTTAACCAGTGAACCTTCAATTTTATTTTTTGCTTTGGTAAATGTAATATTTAAGGTCATATGCAATGTTTCTCTCATCTTTTCTAAAACTTTTATTTCCATTTGAGTTCTTATATGATTTCTGAAGTAGGTTTGAATAATATTACTACACTTCATATATCAGTCTGGATAGCTCCTTGGTTAAATCACTAGTAATGCAAGGGTCCTGGGTTCAATCCCTGATTGATTCAAAGATCTTTGCTACAATAACTTAGTAATGTCCACATATATTCAACCCTCTGTAAGACATAAGAACTGACTTCACATATATACAACCCTCTGTAAGACATAAGAACTGACTTCACATATATACAACCCTCTATAAGACATAAGAACTGACTTCACATATATACAACCCTCTGTAAGACATAAGAACTGACTTCACATTTATACAACCCTCTGTAAGACATGAGAACTGACTTCACATTTTTGCTTGCCACAACCAGGAACTATCAAAATATGCTAACTCTAAAACAGACCTGGTAATAAGCCCCAAGTATTTTTGAATTTTCGTAAACAATAACATACCGCAATCTTTGTTTACAAAACAAATAATAACCTCTCTAAAATGAGCGTCTGTGATAATGTATAACCATAATTTTCATGTGAAATCTTTTAAGCATATTAGACAGTAGATTTTTATCATTAAAAGTGAACAAGGAAATTTTGGGGAAAATCGTGAATCAGTCCCTTTAAAGGTCATACACGACATTTCATTTTCTAAAACTTATTTTTTTCATCAATATGAAAAGTTCATGTTTATTTCTGAAATAGGTTTAGATTTTACATTTTAGCAATGTTACAATACTATATTTGGTATACAGGCCTTAGTTAGCTCCTTAGTTAAATCACTTAACTAGTAATGCAAGGGTCCTGGGTTCAATCCCTGATTGATTCAAAGATCTTTGCTACAATAACTTAGTAATGTCCACATATATACTGTAAGACATAAGAACTGACTTCACATTTATACACCCCTCTGTAAGACATAAGAACTGACTTCACATTTATACAACCCTCTGTAAGACATAAGAACTGACTTCACATTTTTGCTTGCCACAACCAGGAACTATCAAAATATGCTAACTCTAGTCTAAAACAGACCTGGTAATATACCCCAATTTTTTCTTTGTAGAAGCAAGATAAAATGCATGTAAATTATACCCCAAATGAAAATTTTTATATAATTGAGAAACATTGCATATGACCTTAAATGCTACTGTTGGGCAGGCTTAAAAGCAGGCATATGACTATGATTGTTGTAATTAATTGCAGCAAAATTGGATAAAGATAGGCAAAATGATCAGAAACAGAAATGACTGTTGCATTATCTGAGTTTTGTTAGCAATGCAAAGAACATATACTTGACACCAATAAAAAGAATGTTGAGTTGGATTGTGAATATATATGTAGTCAATCTCATGAATTTTAACAATAATCTCGGGTCTTGTTTCATTTGCAAAGAACATACCAATATGGCACTATCAAAGCTGTTTTTTCATTGTTGACTGCATGAAGTTTAAGGCTATTACTGTGAAACATATGATGATGGGCTTATTAAAGTGATTAACTTGAATATTTCAGATTTTATTTTAGCAGTTGTGAAACATGATATCCAAATATATTTTGTAAATTGTAAATGATAATTCTTCTAGTGTACTAACAAAATTTGATATGAATTCATGTCTGGCTTGAATAAAGTCTTGAAAAGTTAATGGTCAAACACTGGTTCTTTGTACTTTTTATTTTACAAATGTGATGTTCGTAGAACTGGTAAAGGTGAACGAGAACCTATATGCTGGAGAATCAGGGAAGACGTTACAGAGATTTAATGTGAATGAAGACATTGTGAAAAAGAGTTTAAGGGACCCAGAAAAGGTCAGAATGATTTATCAGTTGGCATGGTGAAAAACTCAAGGAAATAAACTGTCATCATAATCTGTGTTTTTCTAGAAATCATTGGTTCATTGGGTGAAGTTGAATATTTTATTCACTGATATGTATAGATGTAAGTGTCCAGATATTTTAATTGACATTTCGGATCAGATAAAAAGAAGAATTATGATACAAAATGAACAGGTATTCTGATGGGTGCAAAGTTTCCTACAATTTACTGTAAAGTGACCTATTTTACATTTAAGGATGACCCTTGATCTGACAGATATTATTACTGTAAAGTGACCCATTTTACATTTAAGGATGACCCTGGAACTGACACAGATATCATCACTGTACCAAGTCTTGATGTATTTACTGTAGAAGAATGTGAAAGTTTGCAGTTGAACTTGGTGTAAGTGTTTGTACCCGTGTTTCAATATTTATCCTAACCCTGCAACAGAGTTGTTGGTTGTTTTTTTTTTTTGGGGGGGGGGGGGTATACTTGAATGAGGATGTCCATCTCTGTCTGTAGACACAAGGTTAAGTTAAGAACAGCATTTAAAAAATCTTCTCAAAAACCATTGAACTAGAAATGCTAAAAATTAAAGTACATGCAGTTTTGCCTGTTAGTTATTCTAGAAATACATTTGATTTTATTGGCTTGTTTTGGGGGACTACTTTTGTAAAAATTGTATTTTTAAAATGAAACCACATTTTTAGCCGAGTTGCAATGAAGTTGAACTCAGCTTTTGGTTTGGTGATGCGGGTTGGCGGGCGGTTTGGCATCAACAATTGGTTTCCGAATGATAACTCGAAAAGTTTATAATTTAATCAAATGAAACTTTGATATATTGTTGGGTACCAGGTAAGGAAAACCCCTATTGATTTTGGAGAAAAATGGGCAAAGGTCAAGGTCACAGTGACTGAAAATAGAATGAAAATTTCAGAAAAATTAGGTTTCCGGAGGATAACTCAGAAAGTTTAAATCCGAATCAAATGAAACTTTGATATATTATTGGGTACCAGATAAGGAAGACCCCTATTGATTTTGGAGAAAATAGGTCCAAGGTCAAGGTCACAGTGACCGAAAATAGATTTAAAATTTTAAAAATATTTGGTTTCCAGAGGATAACTCGAAAATTTTGAATTTGAATCAAATGAAACTTGGATATATTGTTGGATACCAGCAAAGCAAGGCCCCTATTGATTTTGGAGAACAAAGGTCAAAGTCACAGTGACCGAATATAGATTGAAAACATCAGACAAATATGGTTTCTGGACAGTAACTCGAAAAGTTTAAAACTGAAATTAGTTCATCACAGTTATAAATATGCCACATCATTCCTGGCTTTACAATGTATCCCATGCAACTCGGTTCATGCACCCCTGGGTGCATATACTGATTTTTATTCACGTTTTGATTCAAAATGTAAGTTGTTCAAGATGTGCTGGAGGAAATGCGATTTTACAGCAAGTAGGTCCATGAAAACAGATCTGTTCTCCCAATGAGGTTTTAGGATTGCAAATGATATCAAGGACGTTTGCAACTTCGGTTTGGAAGGCAACACCTTTGAGCCAAATTTTAGACCTGTGGAAAAAAACCCACTATACCATATGCATATTATGCACACTTGCGATTGTGATCAATATATTGTCATTTCGTTACACCTCTATTGATTATAAGACAAAACATTATAAATTTTCTTTCCTATGATTTGTGAAATTGATATGTAGTGTAGATTGAAATTTATTCACTCTTTGCTAGCCAAGGGTGATGCTCAATGGTTTTTCAGAAACAAGCGTCACTCTTGGCTAGCAAAGATGTGATGTAGCAAATGGGGACCAGTGTTTATTTAAATTGGAAAATACTATTACCCAGGTGAATGATGTGGCCAATAGGCCTCTTGTTGGTGTAAAGATGACCGTAAATGCAAATTTCAGGAGAGTATT